>NW_003852919.1:0-1108 GCF_000181295.1 Otolemur garnettii | reverse complement strand
CCTCCACAGTGGCGAAAGGATTAAAAATGTCTACTGGACTTTTGAGCAATTTGAGGACCAATATCTCACCAGGTCTTTCAATAATTTCAATCAATGTGAACGGCCTAAACTGCCCTTTAAAGAGGCACAGATCGGCTGATTGGATACAGAAACTCAGACCAGATATCTGCTGTGTCCAAGAAACACATACATATTACTTTAAAAGATAAATACAGACTCAAGGTGAAGAGGTAGTCTTCTATATTCCAAGCAAATGGAAACCAGAAAAAAGCAGGTGTTGTGATCTTATTTGCAGATAGATTAGGGTTTAAACCAAGAAAAATAAGTAAAGATAAGGATGGCCATTTTATATTTGTCAAGGGTAATACCCAAGATGATGAGATTTCAATTATCAATCTCTATGCACCCAACCAGAATGCACCTCAATTTATAAGAGATACTCTAACAGGCATGAGCAACTTTATCTCTCCCAGCTCTATCATAGTCGGAGATTTTAACACTCCCTTGACTGTGTCGGATCGATCCTCCAATAAGAATCTTAGCAAGGAAGTTTTAGATTTAAATTTAACTATTCATCTTTTGGACCTGACTGACATCTACAGAACATTTCATCCAAACAAATCTGTAATACACATTTTACTCTTCAGTCCATGGAACATACTCCAAAATTGATCACATCTTAGGTCATAAATCCAACCTAAGTAAATTTAAAAGAATAGAAATTATTCCATGCATCTTCTCAGACCACCATGGAGTAAAAGTTGAACTCAGTAACAGCAGGAATCTGCAGCTTCATACAAAAACATGGAAGCTAAATAACCTTCTGCTGAATGACAGATGGGTCAGAGATGAGATCAAGAGGGAAAGTACCAAATTTTTAGAACACAATGACAATGAAGACACGCGTTATCAGAACCTTTGGGACACTGCAAAGGCAGTCCTAAGAGGGAAATTTATAGCTCTGCAAGCCTTCCTCAAGAGGAATGGAAAGAGAGGAATTTAACAACTTAATGGGACATCTCAAGCAACTAGAAAAGGAGGAACAGTCCAATCCCAAACCCAGCAGAAGAAAAGAAATAACCAAAATTAGAGCAGAATTAAATGAAAT
>NW_003852918.1:17972-28622 GCF_000181295.1 Otolemur garnettii | reverse complement strand
AAAGAGAGACACTTATCTCAAAAAAAAAAAAAAAAAAGTTCCCTATGCTACCCAGGACATGAGCTCTCCAGCATTTTCTCAATATAGTAGAATATCTGTAAGTTGACCACCCAGTGGACTGTAACCAACTGGTCAACACATGGAGGTGGTCAACAAAAGGAACAAAGCCAATTGTAGTGATATGTCCGTGGGGTGCATGTGTGGTCTCTGAAAATTAGGTCAACTTAAGGAGGTAGTCAGTGCACAGAGGTGGTCGGCTAGAGAGATTCCTCTATATTAGGGGTCTGCCTAATCCCTGGCACTGTATGGTCATCCTAGAACTCCATCCCAGTAGACTTGGTGATGCAGCCACTTGCCCCCAGGTTATCTCTTGCAATAGAAGTGACTCAGCTTGGGGCCTAAAAATGGGCAGACACTCCTGAAGGGAATAGTATATAGGAGGCCTATCCATCCCCGTCTCACTGGGCCAGTGGTGCCTGAGCTGACTCCTTAACTCTTCTGGCTATTTCTGAAGCTCCTATCACTCCCCGACACATTCTCTCCTGATGGGGGCTGTCATACATTTGGCAGTGACACACCTTCCTGACGAGAAGCTCTAGGTCACCCACCCCACTCCGAGGGTCCCTGTTCCTCCATCCTGCACTTACTCATCTCTTCTTGAGCCTTAGTCCAGAGATCTTTGCGTCCAACCTGCAGGAACAGGTTGAGTGTCACATCCCATGCCTGCTTTCCTGGGTAGTGCTTGTCCAGCAGCCTGGCCACCTCTTCTCTGGAAGCCTTCTTCAGTTCTGGCCAGGGGATTGGCTTCAGTTCAAACTTCAGAGGTTCTTGCCTGAGGAGGTCCTTGAATTTCCAGAACTCATCCTTTCTAAGCTCTTCCAGGTACCACAACAACCCAAAGTCAGAGAAGAAAGACTCGGCCATGGTGTCTTGGGACTGAGAGCCCAGGCTTCTCCAGGGGACAAAAAATCTTCAGAAACAAAGATCCAATACCTGCAGAAGGACAATACAACTACAGAGGTAAGTCTCAGCAGGTGTAGTGCTCCCAAATGACCGAAATCAGGCACTTCTGGCATCACCCACATCTGCCCAATTCCCTCCAAAAAGAAGCCTGGTCCTCCCCATACTGTCTACACTAATGCATGCCAATTTGGTACTAGCAACTAAAAACATAACTGACATGCCATCAGACATCAGGGTGATCCTATCTGCTGTGACCATACCAAAGCTTTGAGCTTCATCAGTGGAGTTGAAGTAAAAGCTGGGGCATTTCTGCTCGTGTGCCCTCTGCCACGTATGTGTCTATAGGGCACTTCCAAGCAGAGCCAAATGTGGATTCTGGGTGATTGTGAGGACTTCTTCATCCCTCAAAAGACAACAGTTTCTGTTCTCACTCAACTTAAGTGATGAATACTTATAAAGATCAAAAACTTAAAACCCTTTCTGATCCTATGTTGGAAAACGTCCAACACATCTGTTGTTCTTGTTACTGTGTTGGTTGTCCCACTCCACTGGAGAAAATGTGCAGACAGGCCTTCCTGCAGGCGGACTCTGATTGTTTAGCTTGTGAGCAATGGAAGGAACAGAAATTCAAGAAATGGCTGGGGACTGTGGCTCAGGCCTATGATCCTAGTTCTCTGGAAGGCTGAGATGGGTGGATAATCTGGGCTCAGGAGTTTGAGACCAGCCTGAGCATGAGTGAGATTCTGTCTCTGCTAAAAATAGAAAAAGTAGCTGAATGTGGTGGCAGGTGCCTGTAGTCCCAGCTACTTGGGAGGCTGAGGCAGGATGATTGCCTGAACCAGGAGTTTGAGGTTGCTGTGAGCTATGATGCCATGGCATTCTACCCAGGGTGACAGAATGAGACTGTCTCAAAAGCAAAAAAAGAAATTCAAGGAAGAGGGTAAGAACATCATTCAGATGTGGGGTGGATGTCCTCATGGAGGGTCCTTAACACCTCTCATGTTTACATCATGTAAACTTGAGGGTCTTGTAAGGATGGTCACGTTTACAGTGAATACAAGAATTATTAACTTATGGTTTTTAAGTAAGGCCTAAAATCTGTCTCTCCACCTGCTTTGTTTCTCTTGCCAGCCGCCTCGCCTTCCCCCACCCCCACCCCCAGATTTCAGTTTTCATAAACCATGGAAAAACCCAACAGACTAAAAGGAAATGTCAATTCTTTTTCTGTATGTTTCCCTGGCTCCTTTTGTCTTTCAGAATTTGTTCCTTTAAGCCTCAAATGGTTCCTGAGTGTCCTGGACAGATGAACATTGGAATATGAACAGTCAAGCCTCAGGATTGGCAACACCTGGGAAAAGGTCTGTCTGCATGCTTACTGGAGGAGAAACGTACATGGCATTCACACAACACCTTATGAATTCAGCGGCAATTACCTTCCTTTTCCCCTTAAATTCAGCTACCCGCTGAACCTCAGGGCTGCCATCCTTTCTTTGGGATGTCACCTTGGTCTTGCTCCTTTTCTCTCTCCCACCCCGTCTTCCCCTCTCTCCCTCCTCCCTGCTCTCTTCTCTAATATAAAATAAACTTATGTTTTTATATCCTAATCTTGGCCTAGAGAAATTCTTTTCTTATTCTGTGCTCAGTACCAACTGAGCCACTGAGCTTTTCCCACACCTGTCAGTACCCCCACAGCCACTGTGTACTGCAGCCATCTGAGGTTCCTGCCTGCCCTGTCACACTCCCCCCCACAGATTATACCACCTGGCTGACTCTCACTACTCTACCCTCCTGGGCAGACAAAACAAACGTCAGTGATGAAGTAATTCACATGGCATTTGTTGTAAAATCAAGACATCCTAGAACATCTGGGGAGGGGGGCAACAGATGAGTTCAAAGTCAGTCAGCCTAATCACAAGGTCTTACATTTAATTCTCTCCATTTGCCTTCCTCTTCCTTTGTAATCTTCAGTGCCAAAGATTTACTTTTTTCTATCCAGGTTATGTGAATCTCACTATCAGAACCAACAGACCCATCAAATCTGAAAAATGTACCTTTGACTTTTGATATTTTCACCGTTTTCCCCTAGTTCTCCAACACCCATGCCTCCAATTCTTTAGGTCTCCAACTCAATGTTAGATAAAAATATGGAACCTCTGTTCCACAGGAAGGGTCCTCTTCTCTCACCTAATCTATAGTTGGGCGGCACAGAGGTTTAAAAAGTACAAGGACTGGGCACACAGTCTCTCTGCAAATGTAAATGCTTTCCCCTACAGCACATCCCTGACAAAATAAGGCAGCAAATGCGGCCATAGCTGGGGCCTTGGTCTCTGTCCTTTATGTGTTCCAGAACTTCAGTAAACACCCAGAGTTTGGGAAACAAAGGAGAAATAAAGGCACAGGCTCTCACCTAATCTGGCCCTTCCTCCCCGCTGGTGCTCAACAAAGAACAGGTGTGTAAATAGCACATAAAAGGCCGTGCCCGAGCTCTGATTGGCCATAGACGGCCTCCCTTCCTATTGGTCTGCAAAGCCGTTGATGAGGAGACTGTGGGTGCTATGAACCTGTTCAGGCCTGTTTGTACCTCCTCAGGTGTGAATGATGCTCCTCCAGGCATTGCTGGGAGTTGCTGCCTGTGGGCTATCCCTGTGGCACTATTAGTAGCCTCTCCCTGCACTATATAACATCACCTGAGACTTCTGGGGACAATCTTCTATATGGCCCCTGCTAACAGGAACCACCTACTTGTAAGTGGAATAGCTGACTTCCCTGAACTTCAAGCTTCCCCAGATAGGTGTTTTATGCATCTTCTCATCTTTCATGGCAACACTTAAAAAGGAGCATGTGTACAGGATGGAACCAATGATTGTTCTTGAACAAGTAGCCTTAGCTATAAAGATAAGTTAGAATCTGCAGGTGTCTATTAACACCATATTGTGCTCATCATTGTATCCCCTGTGAACTCTGCCCCAGTGTTATCTCCATCATCTCTCATGTTAATTGAAGGATAGTGATACAAGGACCTTGCAGCTAAGGGCATTTCCTACAAGATCTGATTTATTTCCCCTTACCACCTTCTTTGAAGTAGATGGTGTTACTGTTCCCACTTCAAAGATGCTTGAGACCATGAGGGTGGAGGGTGGCATTGAGACCATGACTGCTAAGTCAGCCAAAATGTTTCCATTCCTCTGTGGTGCTCCCCAGTCATTGTGGATCCCCAGGGGGTTAGTGTTGGCTCACTGGGCAGATGTAACTTACTTTTGCCTAGTGAGACTGAGATCAGAGCCTCAAGGAATATTTTTCTTCCCAGGATCTTGATTTTTGTTTAACTCACCCCATCAGAATTCTGCTGTAAACTCCTCACCCTGTCACTATCCTCAGACAGGACATGTCCTCTCACTCTCTAGAGGACACAGGGCCTGCTGGCATGGAAGGCTGTATGCAACTCGGCACTGGGCGTGGAGTGCCTGGCTTTGCCCTACACCATCTATGTGGCCATGGGCAAGTGTTGTCCATCACTTAATTTCCCTCCTCCATGAAATGGAGATGGTTATAAAATAAAGATCATGAAGATATTAATGATGATGGGGATGTAGTGATGAAGATGATGGTGGTGGAAAAGGTGATGGGCCAGGCCTGAAGGTTCAGACCTGTAATCACAGCCCTCTGGAAGGCCAAGGAGGGAGGATAAATTTGGGTTTTCATATTATGCAAAAATGTATGTCATAACCTCTCTAGATCACCTAGAGAGGTTTAATTTGGAACTCATTTCTTCCATAATTAAATCAAAATATAATTGGATTAAGAGGGGCCTGGCATGATGAGGGAAGGATGAGGCCCTTTCTAGGAAATGTCTCTCCTCAGAGGGTCTCTCTGCAAACCCCATCACCGAGGAGACAGCTAGAAGCTGGAGGAGAAGCTGGCAGAAGAAAGGTAAATTTGATCTTATAAAATTGTTTTCTTATCAGAATCCTGCAAAGGGCAACATGAAAGTTTCATCTGGGGCATGAGGGATATAGCAATCTGTCACATGTTGTCCAAAGTATGTGTGCACAGCCCAGGCACTTTGGGACACAGGGCCTTCTGCCCAGGGAGCAGGAGACAGGACTTAAGTGTCCAAACCTAAGCTGGGAAGTGGCAGGGCCTTCATTTTCCTTAATCAAAGTTCAGTTTCAGGGTCTCTCCAATGTGGAAATGAATTGGCTTTTCAACCACTGACTTATTCACCCTCTCGGGGCCTCCACAGTCAGATGGAACCAGTCAGGGAGCCAAAGGGTCTCTGATTCCAGACCGGCACTGGATATAATGTGACTCACATGCATAATGACACTCTTTCTAGCAGCCATGGTAAAGAGAGCAAAAAGAAACACACCAAATCCATTCTAATCTCCAAAGAGTGTTATCGTAACATGTAACCAATATGAAATATTCATGAGGTGTTTTCAAATTATAACTTCACAACCTAGTGTTCTTTCTGAACTCACAGCACTTCTCAATTCAGAGAAACCCTGTTTCAGGGGAGTGACAGCCACATGTGGTTTGTGGCTTTCTGTGTGCACCTTGATGGCCAAGTGCCAGGGATAGCACAGGTAGGAACCTAGCATCTTCCAACTATAAGGTCAGAAGGCCCAGAAGCTTCACTGAGAGTCATATTTCTACCCAGGCAGCAGCTCACTTTCAGAGAAGTGAGCAGGTGTCCTGTGTGCCTGGCCTTTCTGGAGAGCCCCATGTTCCTGCCCTGTAGATATGTCTGCTGTGTTGGCTGCGTCAGCTCCCTGCAGACTAGCCCCTAGAGGGGTTAGTCAAAGCAGTGACTAAGAGGAACGAAATGAAGACAGATCCCCAGCTGGGGAAGCTGATCTCCACCTTCGAGGACCTGGAGCCTCACCTGAGATCTGCTTTGTAGATGAGCCTGAGGATACTCAGATTCCAAGATAAATGTCTGCCCCCTAGAGCCTTCCCACTGAGTAAAAGCAGATCACACCTGCAGTGTGCACACTCCTCTGAGCTATGGTGGTTCCCACCTCTCAACACAGGTGAGAAACACCTGGAGACATTTAAGGATGGGTAAGAATGAGGCTCGCCCTGGCCACATGTAGCCCTTGACCACTTGAGACATGGCTGGCTCCTCCCAGTGGACAGGATATCTTGTAAATGACACATGTGACTGAAATTATTCTCACTGGCTTCTGTTCATGTTTTTGAATAGAGCTACTAGAACATTCACAAAAAAATCTGTGGCTCTCATGTGATATTTCTTGGGCAGCACTGGCCTGGAGCTGGGATGTCCTTTAAATCACCTGAGGACGCTGTGATGTGCACGTTGTGACCCTACTGTTGGGGGCTTTCTGGAGAATCTGAACTCAGCAGAAGCAGCTAGGCCAGTGTAACTGACCTATGCAGCTGTGTGGGGCAGTGAGTCCTTGCCCAGTAGACTACCCTGAGCTAGGGCCCAGAAATGCTCTATTCCATAGGATGAGGTGATGAGCACTGTGGTGACAGGGTCCTCTCAGCACACAGAATCCTGGGCATAGGGGGCCATCTCTGCAGGTGAAGTCTAGCCACAGAGGTGGCCCTAGCATAGCACTGTTCCTTCCCACATTGGCCAAGCCAGGCTGCATGACCTGGTGCTGGATTCCACACCTCAGGGTGGCTCTGGATCGTTGGGAAGTGGCTTAAAGGAAGGGGTGCGATCAGGGTGAAGTGTCACAGCCCCATGCATGTGGGATGTGCTGACATCAGGACACTATACAGATCCACAGTTCCCCAATCCTGTTCTCCTGGGAGAGGACATAAGTCTTCACCATCCTCCCCAATCCCTGTCCTTATCATCATATTTCCTTATCATGTGGGAACCCCATGCACCCGCTTTTGGACCTGGCCTGGTCCATGGCACCAACTGTGAGCATGTGCTCCTGCTCCAGAGCACCTGCAGTGAGATAGTGACACCTGATGTGGGTATGTCTGTCCTGACAGCCCCTCTGGGCATATTATACTTGTCTCTCACCCACTTCCAGGGAGCCAGGTCATCAGGCAGTGAGTGAAGCAACTGGTCACTGATGCTGAGGACTTGCTCCTGAGGCTCACGCTGGCTCCACTTTCAAGGTCACGTGGGGACAAGCAGCCCTGTGCTTGATAGGTGGGAGTAGACTGTCAGGGTGAACAGGGGATGGGGAACCCTCAAGAGCCACTCACGTCTGAGGGTCACTTCTCTCTTGAGTGTCAGCCCTTGCACATGCTGTGTCGGAGCTCCTGCCAGCATCCAAATGTGTCCATGTGCAGGCCCAAGAAAATCCCTTCTGCTGTCTCAGCTTGGAGGCAGTGACACTGTTCATCTCCTAACTCCTGGCATTGTTATTGCATTTTGTTGGAATTCTAGGAAAATAAGAGCGTGCAGTATAAATACCTAGCCACAAAGGCACAATGGGGAAGACAATTGCAAAGTATAATGGTTTAACATTCTTTCTTTTTTTTTGAGACAGAGTCTCACCATGTTGCCCTCATTAGAGTTCTGTGGTGTCACAGCTCACAGCAACCACTAACTCTTGGGTTTAAGTGATTCTCTTGCCTCAGCCTCCCAAGTAGCTGGGACTATAGGCGTGCACCACAACACCCAGCTATTTTTCTTTTATAGCAGTTGTCGTTGTTTAGCTGGCCCGGGCTGTGTTTGAACCCACTAGCTTTGGTGTATGTGGCTGGTGCCATAATCACTGTGCTATGGGCGCCGAGCCAATGCTTTAACATTCTGCAATGTGTATAATTATACCCCTTTGTTCAGAACAGCTATGAGATACAATATGTGTTCTTGGTGGGCTCAGTATGAACTCACCTGTTCAATTCAAGGGCACACAACAGCCTTGGTCTCTTCCTCCACGGACCTTACACATTTAATAGAAGGCAAATCTTTAATTAGGTAATGGCTATGACACATAGAATTACTACTAAGTCCACTGTGGCTATAGAACACATGCAGAATAATATGAAAATGCAGATGTAGGGAAACCAGATCTGAGAAACAAGTGTGGACACTTGTGCCTTTGCAGTTGCAGTGGGGTGTGGCCTCACATCTGCTAACCTGCTTGTCTGTGCATTTTCTGTCCACAGTGGAGATAACCATGGATGTGGACACAGCTCATGAGCACCTCCTTATCTCCAATGACCTGAAGAGTATTCTGGATGGGTGGATCAACCAGAACTGGGCAGAGTGTGCCCAGAGGTTCAGCCATGCCCTCTGTGTCCTGGGCTCCCTCCAGTTCCCCTCTGGTTGCCTCTACTGGGAGATGGAGGTGGGGGCAGGCAGAGAGTGTGACATGGGCATCTGCAGCGAGTCTGTGCACCACAGAGGGAGGATCCTAACATCCTCTGCACATGGATTCTGGACACTGAGCTTAAGGGACAAGCAATAACTTTCAGCCAACACCGTGTCCCTGACTACCCTCTGGGTAAGCCCCAAGCTACACTGAGTGGGCGATTTCCTGGACATGGATTATGGAATCATTACTTCAGAGAGCTTAGGGATGGATCCCACATCTTCACATTTACCAGAATCTCTGCTTCTGAAACCCTGTGTCCATTCTTCTCCCCGAGCTCAAGCTGTGGTGACCAGGGCACCCTGAATACCCACCGTGCCTTAATACCAACTCTGTGATAGACCATTAGTCTGTTGCTCCATTAGTCACCCTAATACTGTTTTATATACCCATGAGGTGGTGCATTCCCTCCCTTCTCTCTCCTCCTCTGCTTGATTTCCACTGAGTTCTTCTTCCCTCTGTGCATGTGTGGACTCATCAGTTATCTCTTGTTTTACAGGGAGCAGGTGGGTGTTCTTCCATTCTTGAGATACTTCGTTTAGGAGAATGGTCTCTACTTCCATTCAGGTTGTTGCAGAAGGTGTTGGTCATAACAGGTAACTCTGAACAGGGGCTCCAGCATCCCCTCAAGGTCAATATAATCAATATAAATAATACAATGTCACTAATGGTTTGGGACAGCGTGACATCTTGTGAAAGGAAAACTTGGTCAGAGTCCTCTGGACTAATGAATGGTTGTAATGGAGAGAAAAGACAAATATTCAAGGTGGTGGGTTTGATTCTCACACATATTTGAATATATTAAGTTACCACGTATGCCATGCAATGATGTAAACCTCTTGTGCATCATTAAAATATTTCAAGAAAGAAAGATGTGGCTTCAGGCTTGGGCACAGGGAAGGGGCATATTGGGCCCTGGTAGCAATTTGGAGCCCAGAGAAGGTGAGGAGTTGCTAGAGAGAAACCCCAGGTGTAAGCAGCAAACCCCATCACTAATGGAGACTTGATGGTACTTTGACTTGACCTGTACAAAACAAACTCTGTAACTAACACATGTGTACTCTGGTAGTGTTCTGAATTTTTTAAAAAATGTGTTCCACAAGGAGAAAAGAGAATACACAATACTCTGTTAAAAGGAACTAAGCATCAGGTGGGGCCTATGGCTCAGTGGGTAGGGCGCTGGCCCCATATACCGAGAGTGGCAGGCTCAAACCCGGCCCGGCCAAACTGCAACAAAAAATAGCCAGGCATTGTGGCAGGTGCCTCTAGTGCCAGCTACTCAGGGGGCTGAGGCAAGACAATCACATAAGCCTAGGAATTGGAGGTTGCTGTGGGCTGTGTGATGCCACAGCACCCTACTGAGGGCTGTAAAGTGAGACACTGTCTCTAAAAATAAAAAATAAATAAAAAATAAATAACTAAGCGAATGACAACTGTGATCACCTCCATTATATATACAGTTGGGGAAACTGGGATCTCCCACCTACACAGAATGAAGCGTTCCCACATGCCACACTCCACACTGGACAGAGGGTTAGGCAGATTGTTAGTCACACACACACCAGAGAAGGATGCACAGCAACACCACACAGGGCCATGGGGGAGTGGCATGAGGAATCTCAGGAAACAAGCAGAGTCAGTGGGCAGAGGGCTTAGTTGTGACAAGATGGCAAGGTGGCCTCCAGTTCTTACAGGAGGATGTGACTGGCATGATTGAATAAAAATTCCTGCTGACAAGGAATTTCATGAGGTCTATGGTGACACAGAGGCTTCATTTTCCCATCTGATCACACAGTGGGCAAGAGGCATAGAGTTTAAACAGCAGGAGGCATAGAGTTTAAAGTCATGGGAAAGACCCAATTCCAGGTCACACGTGAGGCTCTGTGTGCACAGACTCTGGGTGTCATCACAGTTCTAGAAAAGTGAAAGGATGGTAAGGACTGTGCCCACCTGGAATATGGAACAGAGGCCCAGACCCACCAGTGACTGTCCCCTCTATCCTGATCACAACAATGATTTTGAATTTAGTTTCTCCCACAAGGACACAGAAAACTTTCTCTGCTGCTTGTTCAGGGCTATTAGATCCTTCCCACTAATTGCCAGAAGTTGTCCTTCATCACCAGAAGGGGCTGAGGCTCATTGGCACTGGGAATAAATTTTGCTCCTCACAAAAGTTTCTCCAAAATTTCCCAGGAGACAATGTTACCAATGCTACAGATGCCATGATAATGGGATCTCTCTGGGGAGGTCAGGTCCATGATCCATGTTTCTATAACTATGAACTCAGTGAAGGACTCCAGGAGAGCCCTGACTGAAACTTCTCTGCACAGAGCTCTGAGCCAAGACCAGCCAGGTGAGTGCTCTGCTCCCCTACACAGAA
>NW_003852918.1:0-17946 GCF_000181295.1 Otolemur garnettii | reverse complement strand
GTCACCCAGCAAAAGAGGGAAACACAGCTCTGGTTGTGTCCTGATGTTGCTCAGAACAGGTGCTCACCCTTCTCTGAGCATCTCTACCAAGGCTGGGGTACTCAAGGGCAGGTGGTCATCTGCAGTGGAGTCTCAGGGGACGATACATGGGGAGGGTTTCTGTGAAACCCTATGTCCTAGAGACCCTGATAGTGAGAGAAAGGAGGACAGGGCTTCTCTGGGTTCTCAGCTGAGGTGGGTGACAGAGCCCATGAGTTCCTCCACCAGGTACACAAGAGTCTGCTCTTTTCTCAGACCTACTAAATTTAGGCTTTACTGTGAATACAAGTGGACAGTTAGATAAAGTGCAGGGCTGTTGTTAGAACTTAAGTGTCCTACAGATAAAATTAGGGCCGTTGACAACACAAAAATCTACAAACAGAAAGAAAGAGGGAACTAGTCTGTGGCACATTTATGTAGTGACAACAATACTACTGTTCTCACATCCCACTGAGACAGATGCAGTTGACTCAGTGTTTCTGCAGAGTCTGGGACACTCATGTGTGTGAGCTCTCTGTTGTGAGTTTGTGTGGTGCATGTGTCTGTGTTAACTCAGACTTTTATCTAAGTCAGCGGTTCTCAACCTATGGGTTGCAACCCACAGGAACTGTATTAAAGGGCTGCGACATTAGGAAGGTTGAGAACCAGTGATCTAAGTGAAAATAAAAGAACCCACAGCTGCAACTATCAAGCTGATGAAAAAAGAGAGACATCTCATCAACTACCCTCACTCCACCTGGCCTCCCCCCTCCCCTCTCCTCCCCCTCCTCTTCCTTCCTTCATTCTGGGCTATAAGGCAAGGGTATATGTGAAATCTATTAAGAGTAGAGTATAAATGTCTTAACACAGTAATTAAGTAAGTGAGGTGAAGACTATGTTAACCAGTTTGATGTAAGCATTCCAAATTGTATATAAAATCAGCATATTGTACCCCATAAATGCATTAATGTGCATAGTTATGATTTAATAAAAGAAAAAGAGAGAGAGACAAAAAAATTACAGAGGGGAACCCTAGTTAATATTCAGATGTTATGAAAGTGTGATTATGGAAGAGAGGGGATCCATTCTTCTTCCTATACATTTAATTAAGGTTCCCTGTGTCCTTGGAAGTGATATGTAATTGAAACAATTTAAAAATACTTTCATTCACTGAATTTCTACTGTCCTGAAAGAGCAATAACTTTGTATTTGTTCTTGTGATCAAGAACTAATATAAAATCTGCACTGTGTGTTCACATCTGTTTTGTGACCTATATTAATTATTACATACTATTTTATTTTTTACATTATCACACACTTTACTATTTCAATGAGATAACAGGGCAGAGAGTTGTAAAAACATAACCCAGGTTGGACTGAGCGAATAGGTGGCTGATGGACACATAGTAGGAGCTTTCTAGTTATGGAGACTGGAATCTCCACAATCTGCCCAAAGGTTTCCAACCCAAAGAGGAACGAGGTTCTGAAAGCTGCAGGGGTGGTCTCAGGTCTCAGAAGCAGGGAGTGGGAGGTGGAAGCAAGACCCAAGTCTGGTGACTCCAAGACTGGGGATGACAAGCTATGCATGGTGCCCCTTCCTCTGGGTCTGGGCAGCAGTTTCATGAGATTTAGCCAATTCTCCCAAAGAGCAAAGAGCTTTGGTAACTTTGGGGTTTTATTTCAAATTCATATGTTCCCTCTGTACCTGACAATGGGTTTGAATCCTGCAGGAGGATTCATTATTGCCTCAGGAAGACATTACTCCTTTGACAAGAATGGGTCACCTTCCTGTTGGATCCCACAGAATCTAGCTGTCCAGCCAGTGGGGCTGTGAGCAGACTTTGATGTGACACTCTAATGGCTGTAGGTGACTTGAGCTGAGGGAAATATCCTGACTTTCCTTTGTAAAATGCAGAACTCATGAAAGACTCAAAGAAAACACAGGGACTCAAAAACTAAGGGAGATGTCAAACAATCTGTCACCCAGTGGGACTTAGGATCAATGTTGATCTGTGGTGAGCTGAGGATGACACCACTCAGGGAAAGCTGTCCAGGACGTGATTTCTCGTCATGATAAGATCTGTCCAGTTATTGTTACTGATATCATTTTTGGTCACTGGGCACATTCTCCATATCTAAGTTAATAGCTGAGGATACTGTAGGGCTGTCTTGTGCATCCAAAGAGCTGATGACTTAGAAACAATGTCTGGGTCCAGTCACTCCAGTAAATAGTGTAGAGTTCTGAAGAGGTGACGATTAATTGTCTCACAGGGAATTGGATGATCTTATAATTTCAGCATGATTTTTGACTTTTCCACATCATCGTCTTAAATGCAGATATTAATATGGTGTCCAGGAAGGTTATGAACTGTCAATATGCAGCTTTGCGTGCTTATCCCAATCCCCTCACTCCACATATAGAAAGTGCACATTCAGGCCTGGTGCCTGTGGCTCAAGTGGCTAAGGTGCCAGCCACATACACCTAAGGTGGCGGGTTTGAATCCAGCCCGGGCCCACCAAACAACAATGAC
Organism: Otolemur garnettii; assembly: GCF_000181295.1. Taxonomy (NCBI): domain Eukaryota; kingdom Metazoa; phylum Chordata; class Mammalia; order Primates; family Galagidae; genus Otolemur; species Otolemur garnettii. The sequence goes on along the minus strand of NW_003852918.1, from coordinate 15,397 downwards.
GGCTGCAACCAAAAAATAGCCAGGCATTGTGGTGGGTGCCTGTGGTCCCAGCTAGTTGGGAGGCTGAGGCAGGAGACTCGCTTGAGCCCAGGAGTTGGAGGTTGCTGTGAGCTGTGATGCCACAGCACTCTACCCAGGGGGACAGCTTGAGGCTCTGTCTCAAAAAAAAAAAAAAAGTGCATGTTCAGTTAACACTTTTCATGTCACTTCACTGTGGAATGAGACACTCATGGCTCCTAAATATCAAGTTTTGGTGGAGCCAGAATAAAAGTAATTACAAAATAATGGTGAAATGTGAAATTCAGGACAGGGATTATTCTCCAGGGTGAGTCTGTTCTGTGGAATATGCCAATGTCTCCATTTTCAGGGAGAAAAAAGCCAGAATACTTTTCTGAGATGAGAACCTAACAGAGCTGTGGTCATCACTAGCACAGCTGGCTCTGCAGTCCCTGATATGCATTTTGAGTACAGTATCCCAAATACTGTATGGGAAGTGCCTCCAAAAACCATCATTCTTCCCCTGATTGTGGTTGGGACTGTGGCCAATGTCCTTCTGTTCTTTCATAATGTCTCTCTGATCCTGACTGGCCTTAGGATGAGGGGCACACACACAATTCTTGCCCATCTGGCCATGGCCAACTCCCTGGTCCTCCTCTCTACTGGGATCCCCCATATAATGGTGATCTTTGTTCTTAAAAAGTCCTCACCCACCCTAGGTAGATCTATTATGTCCACCTAGTGGCTCGAATCTATTATGTCCACCTAGTGGCTCTGTGTTCCACCTGTGTCCTGAGCACCTATAGGTTCCTCACTCTCATCCCTAGGAGCCCAGGGACAGCAATGCTCAGAGAAAGAGCCCCCAAGGCAACTGGTTCCTGCTGGGTGTTCAGTGCCTTGTGGAATATGTATCTTCCTGTGATAATGACTAGTCCATGGGACACAAACATTGATAACAACACACAACAGAATGGGTTCTGCTCAGGTTCCAGTGCAGGTGTACTCATCTTGTGGGCAGCCCCTGATGTTGTGTTCATTGGTCTCATGGGCTGGACCAGTGGCTCCATGATGCTTCTCTGGCAGAGACACCACCAGAGACTATAGCACATCCACACCACCAACCAGCACCACAAAAGCCCTGCTGAGACCAGAGCCACCTTCACAGTCCTGATGCTGGTGGTCACCTTTGTTGTCTTCTACATGCTGAATTCCAGTTTTCCTTTTTATATGGCTACATGTTGGGATTATAGTCTGTGGATGATACATGCTTCAAGTATTTTGGGCTCATGTTTTCCCACTGTGTGCCCCTTTCTGCTCATCCTTAGGGATCCTAGAACAACAGGTTCTGCTCTTGAACTGTAGATAATTATAACTAAGGGGTTAAATCCAGCAGACAGCACCAACAGCAGCCACAGTGACTATTCAGTTACTATTATCTGAGCACCTCTCTTCCGTGTTAAACCAATAATGACCTTGGAAACTCAGTGTGACATTGATGCTGCATTGTGGTATCTCACTGTTGTAGATCAAATTGTAGGCACAAACATTTTATATCAGTTGGAGGAAATGATTTCCTCCTCAGCCAGTGAAATTGCCTAAAAGAAATCTGTCTTTTTTTAAGGCTGCATAAACAAAAAGAGGCTTGGTGCCTGTGGCTCAAGTGGCTAAAGTGCCAGCCACATACACCTAAGGTGGCGGGTTCAAATCCAGCCCGGGCCCGCCAAACAACAATGATGGCTGCAACCAAAAAATAGTCAGGCGTTGTGGTGGGCACCTGTGGTTCCAGCTAGTTGGGAGGCTGAGGCAGGAGACTTGCTTGAGCCCAGGAGTTGGAGGTTGCTGTGAGCTGTGATGCCACAGCACTCTACCCAGGGAGGATAGCTTGAGGCCCTGTCTCAAAAAAAAAAAAAAGAAAGAAAGAAATCTGTCTTCAGGAGTATGTAAACAGAGTCCACAAAGTTTATCTGAAGTTGGATACTCAGATGAACTGTGCTCCTAAAGTTTAATAAGTTTATTCAATAAAGTTTAATAGTGTGCTAATCCCTGATATACACTGATTCATAACTTACTATGGGTCTAAATAAATATTCCTCCAAGGTAGGTTGATATTTTATTACATGAAGACAAGAGACTTAAACTGGGAAGTATGCATTTTGTTACATTATGTTGTGTCTTTATTTCTCTCATGTTGTTGCCAGAGTCTGTATTTTATAGAAGATTCAGTGAATTGCTGCCCATTTTGTCCCTGCAGGTTTTCATTGCAGAGTTGACTACTGGTACATTTTGCTGATTAAATGGATGAGACATTAATAGGCTTCTCACTAGACAGTGGTCAGAGCTGCTATCTCTAGATTTGTTAATTGGTGTTTTAGTTGTCATCATTGAGAGTCACAGGTAGAACTTGCTTTCTATTTTCTGTCAGTTTCTTCTCTTCTTTTATCTTACTTTTTTTGTTGCTGTTGTTGAGACAGAGTCTCACTCTGTTGCTTGGGTAGAGTGCTGTGGAGTAATAACTCAAAACAACCTCAAACTCTTGGGCCCAATAAATCCTAGGGCCATAGCCTCCCAGGTAGCTGGGACTATAGGTGTAGGCTAAAACACCCTGCTGATTTTTCTATTTTTTGTTTTTAGTAGAGATGGGGTCTCCTTCTTGCTCAGGCTGGTCTCCATCTCCTGACCTCAAGCAATCTACCTGCTTTGGCCACCCAGAGCGTTAGGATTACAGGCATGAGCCGCCATCCCCTGCCTTGTCTTTCCTTTTGTATTCTGTGGGACAGTCTGGCATAGTCTCAATTTATTTATTTATTTTTTACTTAGTGGGATTAAATTATACTTATTTCTAGTGTGAGTTGTAACCATTAAATTTTGGATTCCTCAAGTATTATGAGATTTGCACTAATATTTCCCACTCACCTGAATATATCGGAACTCTTGTGATCCAGGAGTGCTGCTACAGACTATGTGCTACTATTTTCCTTGTCTCAATTCTGTATGTGTCATAACCCACAATAAAGTCTGGTATAGCCGTCAAGAGTCAGTTATCTGTCACAGAAACTGAAAAATGAAAAAGTAGTACAGGTTACACATGTATAGACATGGTTGTCATTTCTGTGGCTCATCTATCCTGAGGGTCCATTGGGTGTACCCACATCATCATCTTAGGATAGTAGTTCTCAACCTGTGGGTCGTGACCCCTTTGGGTGTCGAAATACAGGGGTTGTCTAAATACATCCTGCATATCATATTTTTACATTATGATTCATAACAGTAGCAAAGTTATAGTTATGAAGTAGCAGCGAAAATAATTTTATGGCTGGGGGTCACCACAACATGAGGAACTGTATTAAAGTGTTGCAGCACTGGAAGGTTGAGAACCACTGACTTAGGACAAGTAGCTCTGTGCTATGACCTCAATAGTCAAGGGGAGCTGGTCATCTCAGAGATACTGAGCTAACTACTTGTCTCTAAGATCTCTCGCTCCTCATAGGATTCCCCAGGCTAGTTCTGGGCCATAGTTGTCTCAGGATATAAAGACATTCTTCCTCATGCCCAGGGGAATTAGAAGAGATGACCCACCTGTGCTCAGAACTTCTGGCATGATTCCTTGTTTGGTTGTAACTCTAGGACAAAAGCCTGAATAGAAAAGTCAACACTGGGAAATAAGGGAAATATGGAACTACATAAAAGTTACATAAATATCTCCATATTTTCCAATAATTCTTGACAAAATCCTTCTCATTCAAAATCCCCATATGATGTGCATATTTTGATAGAGTCTTTGCACATATAGACATACTCTATGTCATATGTCAGAGCAAGGAATAGTGGTAGTCTCTGTCCTTATTCATGAATCTTAGGGAGCATGAAAAAAATCTTTGATCAAGAAGTCCCCAAATATAACCAGACTTTCTACCATGAGTAAAAATCACTTGTTGCTGTGAAATGTTTACATTCATTTACCTTGGTCAGAGGTTCAGGGGAGTTATCCAAGGACCACGGACAGATCTACAGGAGCTAAAGCAGATGCCACAGCCAGAGGAAGGCAGAGGCCTGTGGCTTCTACCACTGACCTACGGCTTCTACCACTGACCTACTGACACTTTCTCTATAGTGGGTGTGACCTGGAATGTGGACATAGGCAATGAATATCTCACCATTTCCTTTTTTCTTCTTTTTTTCTATGAGACAGAGTCTTACTCTGTCACCATGGGTACAGTGCTGTGGCATCATAGCTCATAGAAACCTCAAACTCCTGAGCTGAAAAGGTCCTCCTGCCTCAGTCTCCCAAGTAGTTGAGACTACAGGTGCCCAATGAAAGGCCTGGCTAGCCTTTTTTTTTTTCTTAGTAGAAATAGGGTCTCACCCTTGCTCAGGCTGGTCTTGAACTCTTGACCTCAAGCAATCCACCTGCCAGAGCCTCCCAGAGTGCTAGAATTACAGGGGTGAGCCACCTCACCCAACCCTCCTGATCATTTCTGATGACTTGAGAATGGTTAAAAGTGGGTCTCTCACACAGAATCAGCAAAAATGTGCTCAGAGGTTCCAGCATACAATGTGTGTCCTGGGTCCCCCCAGCTTCCCTCTGGCCACCGCTGCTGGGAGATGGATGTGGGACAGAGGAGAACCTGGTGCCTGGGGGTCTGCAGAGAATCTCTTCTCCATGAAAGGGTGATCCCACTGTGCACACAGTCTGGATTTTGGACCTTGGGTTTAAGACGAGGAAACTTTGCAGCCAGCACCACACCTGGGACTGTCCTTTGGGTGGACGCTAGATATGCCTAGTAGGCAGTTTCCTGGATATGGTCATTGGGAAGGTGTCCTTCTGTGACATAGGGGCGGAACCCACCTCTTCAGATTTACTAAGGTCTCTGCTTCTGAACCATATTGCCCTTTCTTTGCTCATTCAGATCCAAAACATGGTGATCAAGGCTCCCTGAGTATCTTGTGATAAATTCCAGCATTGCAATTCTCTGTTAACTATAGGTAGACTGAGGAACCAGACAGCAAAGCACTTTATGGAAAACTTCCGTGTGCTCATAGCCACCACCTTCTACTGCCAGGCACTTTAGACTCAGTACAAGGTACATGAACATTTTATGATTCCTAATCACAAATTAGATTAACTAGAACACGAGCAGTTTTTTAAAATTAAATATTGTCATGGTCATTCTCTTTTGGGTTATGGTTCTATTTCTGTTCCAATCACATTGTCCTGGTCTCTCAGATGAGTTACCAAATGATGTACGTGTTATTCCTTTAAGACCAACGGACCATCCTCCAAAGGTTGTGAATTCCATAAACATCTGCATGAGACCAAATAGGCTTTGCAAATTCTCAAATAAAAAGGAGCAAACTTCACACCCAGTAAAAAGGCTATGTTTTTAAATAATATCCAACCTTTTAAGTGCCAGCATAACATACTCTGTTGGAAAATCAACTTTTTACCATCATAACCAGTTCTAGGACACCTGCTCATGGGGTCACAGACAAAAGCCCTCAAGGCTATTGTGCTATAGAGTCTCCCTACCTAAGTGAAGGAGCTGACGAAATCTCAGACATCACCCTGCTGCATTGTTTGTGCTGTTCACCTTACAAAGATGAGATATCCTCACATGCCACATCCCACATGGACAGATGGGACAGGCACTCACAACCAAGAAAAGGACACACACCACAGACCACACAGGACGACAGGGAGGTTGCACGTGGAAGTTCAGGGAACAAGCAGGGCCAGTGGGAGGGGGCCTTTGTAGTAAGAAGAGGGCAAAGTGGCCTTCAGTTCCTACAGGAGGGTGTGACTGGCATGTTAGAATAGAACCACTGGCAGGCAAAATAGAGAATCCTAGAATGTTGAAATCCAGGTAAGTACAGCTCGCCAAGCTGCCAAGGGAACTACCCTGGTAGGGGGCATATGAAATGACAGCAGGGAGTGGAGTGGTATGATTTGGGGAACCATGAGGCTCACAGTTATCCATAAAGCCTGTGATATTTTGGGACTTAGAATGTGATGACTCAACCTCACTGACCTTCATATGCCTCAGGGCCATATTGTGATCTAGTTTCCAAATATTTTTATCATAATTTCTCCCTCCTTTCCGTTTATTTATTTTTCAATTCCCTGTATATATAAAGAATATTAGAATTATGTGCCCTTATACTTATACACTGCCTTCATCTGACACCTGCCTATGTGACCAAGAATGCCTCCTCCATGCAATAGTAGAGGGGACAGCCTGGAGGGCCACAGAAGGACAGGACAGGGTGCTGTATGATAGAAAGCAGAAAAGCAAATTATGACCTCCCAGCACAGTCACGGACATATTAGGCAGACATGAGGACTAGAGTGACAGAGAGTCTTCAAATGGGACTTTTTCCAGTCTGATCACACAGTGGGCACTAAACAGCAGTAGTTGTAGAGTTTAAAGTCACAGGAAATACCGAACTCCAGGTCCCATGTGAGGCTCTGTGTGCACAGACTCTGGGTGTCAGCACAGTTCTAAAAAAGTGAGAGGATGGTAAGGACTATGCCCACCTGGAATATGGAACAGGAGGCCCTAGATCCACATGTGACTGTCCCCTCTACCCAGATCACAACACTATTCTGAACTGAGATGCTCCCACAGGGACACAGAGAACTTTATCTGACTCTTGTTCAGGGCTATTAGGATCTTCCCACTAATTGCCAGAAGCTGTCCTTCATCATCAGAGGGGGCTGAGGCTGAATAGTGCTGGGAATAGATTTTGCTCTTCTCAAAAGTTTCTCGAAAGTCTCCCGGGAGACAATGTCGCCATACAGATGATATGAAAATGGGATCTCTGTAGGGATGTCAGGTAACAATCCTTGTTACCATAACTATGGACTCAAGGACCCCAGAAGAGCCCTGACTGAAACTTCTCTGCACAGAGCTCTGAGCCAAGACCAGCTAGGTGAGTGCTCTGTTTCCCCACACAAAGCCTCAGGGAGAGATAAGGAACAAAGTGTCACCCAGCAGGAGTGGGACACACAGCTGTGGTTGTGCCCTAACATTGCTGTATAGGTGCTTACTTTTCCCTGCCCTGAGCATCACCTCCCAGGCTGTGGTACTGAGGGGCAGGTGGTCATTGGCAGTGGAGTCTTATGGGACACTAAATGGGGAGGCTCCCTGTGAACCTCTCTGTCCTGGAGACCCTGACACTAAGAGAAAGGAGGACAGGGCTTCTTTGGGTTCTCAGTCAAGGTGGGTGACAGAGCCACTGAACTCCTCCACCAGGTGCACAAGAGTCTGCTCTTTTCTCAGATCTACGAAATTGAGGCTTTGCTGTGAATACAAGTGGACAGTTAGATAAAGTGCAGGGCTGTTGTTAGAACTTAAGTGTCCTACAGATAAAATTAGGGCCACTAACAACACAACCATCTACAAACAGAAATACACAGATGGACATAGTCTATGGCACATTATGTTATGATGACAATATTTCTGTTCTCACGTCCCACTGAGCAGGATGCCATTAACTCAGTGTTTCTGCAGAGAATTTGGGACATTCGTATGTGAGTTCTGTTGTGAATTTGTGTGGTTGATGTGTCTGTGTATGCTCAGAGGTTTACCTAAGAGAATATAAAAGAACTGATAGCTGCATCCATCAATAATCTGATGCAGAAAAGAGACAAAAAATTATGGAGGAGAACCTAGTTAATAGTCAGGTGTTATAAAAGTGTGATCGTGAAAGAGCGTGGATCCATTCTTTTTCCTTTATATTTAATTAGGCCTTCCCATATCCTTGGAAGTGGTAGGTAATCAAAACAATTCAAAAATACATACATCATTTCTACTGCTTCTGAATGAGAAATGCCTTTGTCCCTGCCCTTGTGATCGAGAATTAATATAAACTCTGCATTGTGCATGCACATGTATCTTATGAACTGGATTAATGATTACTTTCTTATTATATTAACACTTATTTTACTTTTCATGAAGATAACAGAGACAGAAAGGTAAAAACATGACCCAGTTTGGACTAAGCTAATAGGTGGCTGATTGGACACATAGTAGGAGCTTTCTTGTTTTAGAGGCTGCATTCTTAACAACCTGCTAAAGGCTTCCAGCCCAAAGAAGAATGAGGTTCTGAGAGCTGCAGGGGTGGTCTCAGGTCTCAGCAGCAGGAACTGGGAAGGCTGGAGCAAGACCCAGGTCTGGTGACCCCATGGCTGGTGGTGACAAGCTCTGCACAGTGCCCCTTCCTCTGGATCTGGGCTTTAGTTTCATGAGATTTAGCTAATTCTCCCACAGGGCAAAGAGCTTTGGTAACATTGGGGTTTTATTTCAAATTCATACCTTCCCTCTGTACCTGACACTGGGCCTGAATCCTACAGGACTAAGTAACATTATTGCCTCAGGAAGACATTGCCCCTTCAACCAGAATGGGTCACCTTCCTGTGGGATCCCACAGAATCTAGTTGTCCAGCTAATGGGGCTGTGAGCAGACTTTGATGTGACACTCTAATGGGCTGTGGGTGACTTGAGCAGAGGGAAATAGCCTGATTCTCCTTTGTAAAATGCAGAACTCATGAAAGGCTCAACAAAAACACAGGGACTCAAAAATTAAGGGAGATGTCAAACAATCTGTCACCCAGTGGGACTTAGGATCAATGTTGATCTGTGGTGAGCTGAGGACGACACCACTCAGGGAAAGCTGTCCAGGATGTGATTTCTCAGCACATTAAGGTCTCCCAAGTTATTATGAATGACATCATTTTTGGTCGCTAGGCACATTCTCCATACTGAATTTAATACCCAAGGACACTTTAGGGCAAACTTGTGCATCCAGAGAGCTGATGACTTAGAAACAATGTCTGTGTCCAGTCACTCCAGTAAATAGTGTTGAGTTCTGAAGAGGTGACAATTAAGTGTCTCACAGGGAGTTGGATGATCTTATGTTTTCAGTATGATTTTTGACTTTTCCACATAAATGCAGGTATTAATATTGTGCCCAGGAAGGTTATGAACTGTCAATACACCACTCTGCGTACTTATCCCAATCCCCTCACTACACACATAGAAAATGCACGTTCAGTTAACGCTTCTCATGTCACCTCACTGTGGAAGGAGGCACATGTAGCTCCTAAATTACAAGTTTTGGTGGAGTCAGAATAGAAGTAATTACAAGATAATGGTAAAACATAAAACCGAGGTCAGTGATTATTCTCAAGGGTGAGCCTGTTCTGTGGAATAGGTCGATATCTCCATTTTCATGGAGGAAAAGGCCAGAACACTTTCCTGAGATGAGAACATAACAGTGCTGTGGTTGTTCCTACCATGCTGGGTCTGCCATCCCTGCCATGCATACTCAGTACTATATCCTAAGAACTGTAGGGGAGTGGCTATGAAAATCATCTTTCCTCCCCTGATTGGGGTTCAACACTGGCCATTGTCCTTCTGTTCCTCCATAATGTCTCTCTAATCCTGACTGGCCTTAGGATGAGTCCCACATACATGATTCTCACTGACCTGGCCATGGCCAACTCCCTGGTCCTCCTCTCCAGTGGAATCCCCCACATAATGGTGACCTTTGTACTGAGGAAATCCTTGTCCTCCCCTGAGTGCAAACTGGTCTATTTTGTCTGATTAGTGGCTTGAAGTACCATGCTGTGTCTGTAGGAGCCCAGGGACAGCAATGCTGAGAAGAAGAGCCCCCAAGGCCACTGGTTCCATCTGCAGAAACTGCTGGGTTTTTGGTTCCTTGTGGGATATGCATATGCCTGTTATAATGACTAGTGCACGGGACACAAATACTGATGACAACACACAACACAATGGGTTCTGCTCATACTTAACTTCCACCGCAGGTATAATCTATTTGTGGACAGCCCCTAATGCTGTGTTCTTGTCCTTATGGGCTGATCCAGTGGGTTACATGATGCTTCTGCTGTGGAGACACCACTAGAGAGTATGGCACATCCACGTCACCAGCCAGTGCCACAAAAGTCCTAATGTTGATGGTCACCTTTATGATCTTTTATGCCCTGAATTCCATTATTCATTTTTTATATGGCTCCATGTTGGGATTATAGTCTGTGGTTGATATGTGTCTCAAGTATTTTGGGCTCATATTTTCCCACTGTGGGCCCCTTTCTGATTATCCTTAGGGATCCTAGAACACCCAAGTTCTGCTCTTGAACTGCAGATAATTATGACTAAGGGGTTAATTCCAGCACATAGCACCAACAACAGCCACAGCAACTCTATTCAGTTACCATTGTATGAGCACCTCTCATCCGTGTTAAGCCCTTGATGACCTTGGAAACTCAGTGTGGCATTGATGCTGTGTTGGTGGATCTCACTATTGCATATCAAATTATAGGCACAAACATTTCATGGCACTTTGGGGGTGAATTTCCTAATCAGTCAGTGGAATAGTCTAAAAATAAATCTCCTCTCTTCAGGATTATTTAAAGAGAGTCCACAAAGTTTCTCTGAATGTGGATACTCAGATGAACTTTGTTAATAAAGTTTAATAAATTCATTCAGTAAAGTTTAATAAGGTGCTAATCCCTGACACACCATGGTTCATAATTTAATACTGGTCTAAGTAAACATTTCTCCAAGACAGGTTGATATTTTATTTCATACATGAAGACTTGAGATTTAAAGCATGAAGTATGTGTTTTGTTTCCTTATTTTGCACCTTTATTTCTCTTACGTTGCTGCCAAAGCCTTTCTTTTATAGAAGAATCCATGATGTGCCATGAACTGCTTCCTTTTACATCTCCATGGGTTTTCTTTACAAAGTTGACCTCAGTACCTTTTACTGATAGGATGAACGAGGCATTAATAGGCTTTCATTAGACCATAGTCAGAGCTGCCATCTCTAGATTTGTTACTTGGAATTTTAGTTGTCACCACTGAAAATCCAGCTGGGACTTGCTTTCCATTTTCGATCAGCTCCTTTTCCCCACCTTTGCCTTTCCTTTTGCATTCTATGTAATAGTCTGGCAGAGTCTCATTTTATTATTTTTTACTTAATGGGATTAAGTTATACTTATTTCTATTGTGAGTGCAGCCACCAAATTTGGATTCCTCAGGTATTAGGAGATTATCGTTACTATTTCCCACTCACCAGAATATGTAGGAACCCTTGTGATCCAGGAGCCCTGCCACAGACCTGTTTTCCATGTCTCAATTCTGTATGTGTCTTAACCCTCAATAAATTCTGGTTTACTCGTCAAGAGCCAGTTGTCTCTCACAGAAACTGAAAAATGAAGAAAAACCAGTAGAGATTATACATGTATGCAAACGGTTGTCATTTCTGCTGCTCATATATTCTTCATGTCAAGGTATCTCCCTGGTATAATTTGCAATCAGTGGAAGGCACTTCCTTCAGGTTTCACAGATGCATGCTTCCTAGAAATAAATTGCTCAGTTATTCTCTGTCTTGAAATCTTTTTATTGTTTTTTTCTCTAATGAAATTGTATAAAATGTATTCATATTTTAAAATTTAGAAGCATGATTAAGAAAAATATATAACATTCAACTTCATTTTAAAAATGAAGAATTTGAATCATTTCTAGTATTCAAAAGCATTGATTTGGAATAATTTTACACATATGTGATTTTCCTTTACTAAGATCTCTGAATTCCACATTTTCCCTGTCAATGTTGTTTTCTGTATGTTATCCCAGAACAGCAGCATTTCAGTAAACTCACCAGAGCAGGATGCTGGACGGAGCACACAATCCCTCTAAGTCCTCCAGGGTGATTTCTCCTAAAACAAAGAGATTCTCCACCTAAACCTTTACATCCTTCAATCTGAAAATCAATGTTGATAAAACACAACTGCTTTTCCACAGATTGAAATCATATGTCCAACTCATCAAAAATGCCTTTTCTCCCTTCTGTCCCAAGGTTCACAGACATGTATGCTTTGCACTGTCCTGTCTCCTCCTTCTCCAACCTCCTGCCCTCCCTCTGCCATTCCTCCTCTTCTGGGTCCTCAGTGTCCTATTAAATGACCCTCTCTGGTCTGTCAGATGATCCTGGAGAGCAGACTCAGTTTACCTTTCCTCAAGAAAAAGACCCTGAAACAAGGCTAGGATCCTCAGTGCTTGACACCAGGGTCCGCCCTGTGTCTGCCATCCCCAGATTGGGGATGCTCACCTTGATGTCCTGTCAGGGAATTTCTGCATAGTTCCTCTACTTGAAATCCCTAGACTTTGTAACTAATTAGTATTTCATAGCTCCCCAAGGGGAGCAGTTCAGAGGTGACTATTGATATTCAGAAATAAGGTATGTATCACTTTTTCCAGGGTGAGTTTGTGAACTTAATCATCTGACCTCATGTGTATATCTCTGTGTTTTTACACAAACACATGCCACACTGTTGTAGCTCCCTATCAGTGGGTATGAGGCAATGTGAAGGGATTTGAGATAAAATGTGGGTCACAATTCATATTGTGTTTTTCAATTTGCCTTAGTGAGAAAACAGGAATGGACAAGAAATGTGCCCTGGCTTTTTTTTTTTTTAATTTCAGATTAATATGAGGTACAAACAATTAGGTTACAATGTTTGCATTTGTTAGGTAAGATCCCTGTTGTAGTTGTGTCCCACACCCAGGAGGTGTGCTCTGTACCCTTATATTGGCCCCAGTGGGGGAGTACACCAATCCCCCTCTTTTCTCCCTTCTTTCTTCTCCCTCCTTCCCACTCCCCCACCCCAACTTGAAATTTTTTTTAAATTTATTGTTGGGGATTCATTGAGGGTACAAGAAACCAGGTTTCACTGATTGCATTTATTAGGTAAAGTTCCTCTTACAATCGTGTCTTGCCCCCAAAATGTGTGACACACACTAATACCCCATCCCCCTCCCTCCATCATTCTCTCTGCTAATCCCTTCCCCACTCCTCCCTCCTTCTTCCTCTCTCTGCTCACACCCTCCCCTTGTCATTAATTGTCCTCATATCAAAAGTGAGTACATAGGATTCATACTTCTCCATTCTTGTGATGCTTTACTAAGAATAATGTGTTCCACTTCCATCCATGTTAATACAAAGGATGTAAAGTCTCCATTTTTTAATGGCTGAATAGTATTCCATGATATACATATACCACAGCTTCTTAATCCATTCCTGGGTTGGTGGGCATTTAGGTTGTTTCCGCATTTTGGTGATTGTAAATTGAGCTGTGATAAAGTCTAGTGCAAGTGTCCTTATGATAAAAGGTTTTTCCCTTCTGGGTAGATGCCCAGTAATGGGATTGCAGGATCAAATGGGAGGTCTAGCTTGAGTTCTTTGAGGGTTCTCCATCCTTTCTTCCAAAAAGATTATATTAGTTTGCAGTCCCACCAGCAGTGTAAAAGTGTTCCCATCTCTCCACATCCATGCCAGTATCTGCAGTTTTGAGATTTTGTGATGTGGGCCATTTTTGCTGGGGTTAGATGGTATCTCAGGGTGGTTTTGATTTGCATTTCTGTAATAATTAGGGATGATGAGCATTTTTTCATGTTTGTTTGCCATTCATTGGTCTTATTTGGCGAAAGTTCTACTCATGTCTCTTGCTCATTGATATATGGGATTTTTGGCTTTGTTCATGTGGATTAATTTGAGTTCTCTATAGATCCTAGTTATCAAGTTTTTGTCTGATTCAAAATATGCAAATATCCTTTCCCATTGTGTAGGTTGTCTATTTGCTTTGGTTGTTGTCTGCTTAGCTGCACAGAAGCTTTTCAGTTTAATTAAGTCCTATTTGTTTACTTTTGTTGTTGTTGCAATTGCCACAGCAGTCTTCTTCATGAAGTCTTCCCCAGGCCGATATCTTCTAGTGTTTTTCTTATACTTTCTTTGAGGATTTTTATTGTTTCATGCCTTAAATTTAAGTCCTTTATCCAACTTGAATCAATTTTTGTGAGTGGGGAAAGGTGTGGGTCCAGTTTCTGTCTTTTACATGTGGATATCCAGTTCTCCCAGGACCATTTATTGAATAGGGAGTCTTTCCCCCAAGGTATGTTCTTGTTTGGTTTATCAAAGATTAGGTAGTTGTAAGATGTTGGTTTCATTTCCTGGTTTTCTATTCGATTCCAAATGTCTATGTCTCTATTTTTGTGCCAGTATCATGCTGTCTTGACCACTATGGCTTTGTAGTACAGCCTAAAATCTGGTATGCTGATGCCCTGGGCTTTGTTTTTATTACTAAGAATAGCCTTAGATATACGGGGGCTTTTTTGGTTCCATACAAAACATAGAATCATTTTTTACAAATCTTGAAAGTACAATGTTGGTATTTTAATAGAGATGGCATTGAATAGGTAGATTGCTTTGGGAAAGTATAGACATTTTAACAATGTTGATTCTTCCCAGTCATGAGCATGGTATGTTCTTCCATTTGTCAATATCCTCTGCTAGTTCCCTTCTTAGAAGTTTCATAATTTTCTTTATAGAGGTCCTTCACCTCCTTTCTTAGGTATATTCCTAGGTATTTCATTTTCTTTGAAGTTATGGTGAAGGGAGTTGTGTCCTTATTTAGCCTCTCATCTTGGCTGTTATTGGCGTATACAAAGGCAACTAACTTGTGGACATTGATTTTATATTCTGAGACATTACTGAATTTTTGATGACTTCCAGGAGTCTTGTGGTTGAGTCTTTGGAGTTCTCTAAGTATAAGGTCATATCATCAGCAAAAAGGGAGAGTTTGACCTCCTCTGCTCCCATTTGGATGCCCTTTATTTCCTTGTCTTGCCTAATTGTATTGGCTAGAACGTCCAACACTATGTTGAATAGTAATGGTGACAGAGGACAACCTTGTCTGATCTCAGTTTGGAGAGGAAAATCTTTCCGTTTTACTCCATTCAGTAAAATATTAGCTGTGGGTTTGTCATAGATAGCTTCAGTCAGTTTCAGAAATGTGCCACGTATGCCTATATTCTTCAGTGTCCTGATTAGAAAAGGATGCTGGATTTTATCAAAAACTTTTTCTGCATCTTTTGAGAGGATCATATAGTCTTTGGTTTTACTTCTGTTGATACAGTAAATAACATTAATGGACTTGCGTATATTAAACCAACCTTGCATCCCTGGGATGAAACCTGCTTGATCATGATGTATGATTTTTTTTGATGATAAGTTGTAATCTATTGGATAATATTTTCTTGAGAATTTTTGCATCTATATTCATGAGTGAAATTGGTCTGAAGTTCTCCTTTTTACTTGGGTCTTTTTCTGGTTTGGGTATCAGGGTGATGTTTGCTTCATAGAACATGTTGGGGAAGATTCCTCCCCCCTCAATTTTTTGGAATAATTTCTGGAGTATGGGACTAAGCTCTTCCTTGAAGGTTTGATAGAATTCTGGTGTGAAGCCATCTGGACCAGGGCATTTTTTGGTTGGAAGATTTTTTATTGTTTCTTTAATCTCAGTGCTTGAAATTGGCCTGTT
>NW_003852917.1:24223-28687 GCF_000181295.1 Otolemur garnettii | reverse complement strand
TATTTCAGAAAGTAAAATTTGGTCTTAAATGGGGTGAATAAAGTTTTCCATTTTAAATTCAGAAGCTAAAAATTTAAATTTGTAAAGCTAATAAAGAATTCTAATTAGGAAAGTTGAAAATCACGCTATAGAGATTCTCACATTGTCTCTAGTGCTGCTTAAGGTAAAATGCTAATTTATCTCTGATTAATGTGTTAGTCATATTCACATCAGTGCTAGCATGAGAATTTATTCTCATCACCTCCAGAAGGTAACACAATTTGTATATTTAAAAAATATTAGAATCTATCTTAAATTTTAATTCATTCAGAATCTAATAACTTCCTAAATGTAAATTTATGTTTCCCAGCCTTCATAAATGAAAATCTAGAAAATTTTAAATTTTATGTGAAAATTCATAATCATAGTTTAATTGGATTGTAGTTTAGAAGCAACTTTAGATAAAAATTTTTAATTTTCAAATTTAACTAATAAATTAATAACTGTACTGTTATTTATAACTGTACATTATTAACTGTACAGTCATTAATAACTGTACATTATTTATAACTGTACTGTTTCTATATCAGAATTATAAATGAAATGAAAATCACCAAATTATCCCTCTCATCTATTTCTATACCATATTCCAAAAACATTTTTAAAGCATTTGGATTATAAGGATCCTTCAAGGAGGGTCTTCTACTCCTGTATATTGCTTTATAAATTCTCTATCCTGATTATGTTAAGAGTAGAGAGAGTAACTATTCTTAACATAATCTACTCTCTCCAGTCTGCTGAGAACCAGTTTATAAATTGGAGATAAATATAGTCATTTGTGTAGTCATTTGGCTTCACAATTCAATTCTTTGGGTGTCCCAAAGGTCAGCATACATACATACATACATAGGGAAAATGGGATACTGTAGCTCAGAGGTTCTCAACTGGTAGGTCACAATCCCCCTTTTTTTTTTTTTCCACAACCCCTTTTTAATAATGAAAATACATTGCGGCAATAGGAAGGTTGAGAACCACTGTTGTAGCTCAATATACCTTTATTTACAAAATATTCATTACAAAATTATACAAAATATTTCCTTATGCTTTATATATAATTATTAAAAACATAAGATAACATAAAATACATGAACGTGTTAATTTTTCCTATTTATGATGACCTTTGAGACACTCTATAATTCATATATATAATATATAAAATTTTTTAACTACAAAATCAGATTGTAAAAAATTGTCTTTCTAAATATGAGACATGAAAGGGGTTATCGTTTAGAAAAGGAGGAATTATGTAGACGAAAATAGCTTTCTTTTTGGCCCCCCCAAAATCAAGAACTTTCTTTCCCCATATATTTTTCTGATTCTTTGTGGTATAAAGAACAATTATATTTGACATGGAAGCATAAAATTCAGACCTTAGGATTCCTAAAAGGTGATCTGTAGGAGACACAAAGGGACTCATCAAATGATGCAACTACGTCAGTCAATGCTGACTAACGTGAAAGGAAGGAACTCAAGAGGGAAAAAGATAAGGCAATATGAAACATTAAGACAGGTTACTTACATCGTCTAAGTCATCTTCCTTCTTCCTTTTGCCTTTGTCAGTGTATAGAGAATAGTGATATGACTTAAGCATATTTGAGTTTCTCCTCTAAAGTTAGTATCACTGCCCAATACCTATGAACCTGGTGAAAGTAAATATTTCTTGGGCAATAGTCCCTGGAGAAAAATCATATTAAAAAAATATGAGAAGTGTACAGGCTATAGATTCTCTCAACACCTTGAGAATCAAGGAACCTTGAGGATTTCTGTTTCCAAATTGCTAATTAACATGGAGTTGTGTAGTGTACAGACAGGGCTTTCTCATGGGATATGCATGAAGAAAGGTACTTCTCAAGTGGACATTATTATATCTGCAGAAGGACATAATGTTAGACAAATTATTTTTCCCCTGTCCAGGACTCTCATGTGTATGTGTATTTATATGCATTACTGTGGTCAGAGAGAGAAGAAAGAAGCAATGTATTTACTATTGTAAGCTAGCTACATGGTTCAGTAAATGAGACACATTTCTCTTTTGTAACCAGTTATTTTCATTAACAAGCATAAACATTGTCCGACGTTGGTAGACATTAACCATAATGTAAGTGCCTGAATAATGCTTCATTATAAGAATGTACCAAATTATTTAAATAGAAAATTGTTTAAATAGATTCCATATTATTGATCATTAAATTTACTTATAATTTAAATTAAAACTGCCATGAAGAAATATTTTTATAATTAAATATATGCTTTATAATAAAATACATGCACATATTATGATAGACTTTTTAGGAATAATGTATCTTATGAGCCACAGGTAAAAATTGTCATGTTTAAAAGAGTTGGAAAAGCATCTATTTCTGATAATATCTGTGCATAATAGTCCCCCCACTCATTTCAATTCAGTGTTTATTTTTGTCTATAATCTGCAAGGTAAAATATTACATATCATTATGTAATATGTTTAATTTGACATAAAACATCCCAAATCCCAAGTTTATGTAAATATTCATTTATATTCTGTCCTCATTCTCCAAATAAATTCATAGTGTGTAGTGAAATCTTTATATAATCTTTTATTTTACATTTTAGTTCAGTTGTCATATCAGAGATTTAATATTAGTGAATCATCATTTGCTCCACTAAATAGTGCACTTCCTCATTGATTCGATTTGAAATACCAGTATTGAGACATTTAAAATTATTTCAGACACTTGCATTTTTTAGTTTAGTATGTCAGTCTTCCATCTATTGCATCTATTCATGCAAATTTTATATTGTTTTGATTATTGTCTGTTTTTATGTTTTAATTTCACGTGACTTTCAAAATGTTTATACACCCACCTTTCAGAATTCTTATCCAATTACTCTTTTATATGTAAAATTGTACTTGGTAGTAAATTTTTTAAAACAATAAATAGTAAATGTAGGAAACCTTGACTTGTTCCTTATATTAATGGGCTCTTTCTAGTGTTTCTCTAATTAACATGACATAGCATATGTTTTTAGATAAACATTTTTGTTGTATTGAGTACATTTCCCTGTTGTTCCCTTCTATGCCATTAAGCATTTTTAAAAATTAGTAAAATATTTTGAACTTTAATCAATATTATTTATTCATTAGTTGGAATAGTAATCTACTGAAACACTCAAGTTTCTGAAGTAAGTTCCACTTGGCTGTAATATATTGTTCTTTTAATTAATTCTTGAATTCCATATAAAATAGTTGCATTATGATTTATGTTGATATTTATATGAGAGAATAGAGTATATTTTTGAACTATTTTGTCAGCAGTAGCATCAGTGTAATTATGGTCTTGCAATAATGAGGAATTCTACTTTTTCAAATATCTTGGAGCCAGTTGGGACATATAATAGAAAAAGAGAAGCATCACTGTAGTAATTCATACTTAAAAGTGCTAGAAGCTAGGATAATACATACAGCAGATACCTGAAGGGAACATTTTAA
This sequence comes from Otolemur garnettii, assembly GCF_000181295.1. Lineage (NCBI taxonomy): Eukaryota > Metazoa > Chordata > Mammalia > Primates > Galagidae > Otolemur > Otolemur garnettii. The sequence goes on along the minus strand of NW_003852917.1, from coordinate 25,179 downwards.
AATTCAAAAAATGCATTAGACAGCTGGTGCAATCATATACTCATACACTTTCAGGTAAAGGGCAATCTAACTATTTTCAAGATGTGAATTCTCTACAAAGTAATCAATCAATAAATACAATATGATTCTAATAAAAATGTTCATAGTATCTTTCAACAATTCAACAAGCTGTTCTCAAAACTTTCATGAAACAATATTTATATGTAGCTAAATCATTTTGAAAGGAGCAAAACAGTGGACTTGCCTTCCAGATATTAATACTACATATATGTTGTGAAGCCACATAAAGCATAGTAACAACACTACTAAGGAAAAGGCTTAATCACTAGTAGAATAGACTAGAAAATCCAAAACAGACCTAGAGTGTTGGTATAGAAAATGTTCAATACAAATCAGGAACCAAATCCTGCTTTTATCGTATGATTTTAGGAATGTTAGCTAATCATGTATATAAAATAAAGTTGTATACCCATGCTAGCATTGTAGTCAACATATAAGACCTGGATCTGAAAGGCACAAAGGTAAAGCCAATAGGAGGAAATGTAGCAAATTATCTTTGTGCTCTTGTAATGAAAAAGATTTTACTGAGTAAGATAGGAATAACACAAAATGAAAATAAAAGCAATCAACTATGGTTAGCTACATAAAATCAAAGTTCTTTCCTATGAATAACACTACTGAAAAAATTAAGAGATGGGTAACAGGCCAAGAGAAGGCAAGTAAAAGATTTAAAACCTACATGGTATTAGTATCATTTAGATAGGATGTCCTGAAAATTAACTAAAATACAGGAAACTTGTAGAAAACATTGGTGAAAGGATATGTGGTATCAACCAACTAAAAGTGAATGAAGAGATACTCATTTTCACTAGCATTCAGAAAAATACTGTTTAGTGTATTTTATGAAATAATATGTTAAAAGTTGATTATTATATGCAAAAATGAGAACTCTGGCT
>NW_003852917.1:18108-24140 GCF_000181295.1 Otolemur garnettii | reverse complement strand
GCTTTTTTTTTTTTTTTTTGAGACAGAGTTTCACTTTGCTGCCCTCAGTAGAGTGATGTGGCATCATAGCTCACAGCTACCTCATTTCTGAGCAGACATTATCCCTGGACCTCATTCATGCAAGTGCTCACAGGCTAGTCATCCATGACCCCTGCCTAAATCAATTCATCCAGCTGCCAGCATCACCTCTGCTGGATGACCCCGGCCAGAACAATACCCAAAAATAGCAGCCATGTTGGAAAGGGTCACATCCAACCCTCAATTTGAACTCCCAATAATGAGCTGTAGAACAACCCTCCTTTCCCCTCAAAGATCAACTAGCACTGGTTCAAACTGAGGCAATCACAGGGAAACAGGTTAAAACACAACAGCTATTCTACAAGCACTCAGTGCACCTACCCTTGCCTTGATGGTTCAACATTCCAGAGTAGGCCAAAAAGTTTCATTTAGGGTTTTTGCCTTCTGCTAACTAAACAAGAAAGTTCCCAGCAAAGAACAAGTACCCTACTATTCTAGAGCTGAGAGAAGACAAGCCAGATTAGGGAACAAAAAGTGTGATAAGTAAATAAATTGGATTAAATTTAAAACCTGGCAACATAAAAAACAAAACAATTTGACACCTCAAATGCAGCACAATGGAGCAATAGTAAAGGACTCTATCCACAAGAACATTGTTGAAATTATTTCATAAATAAAATTCTGAACATGGATGCAAATAAGATGAGTGGAAAGGAAAGTTGAAAACCAATTCAAAAATGCCAAAAAAAATTGCAGAAAATTAATGAAAATGTCCAAAATTTTAGGAAATTAATGACAAAAGCTAAAGAAAATAAGAAAAGATATAATAGAATTTGCAGAAAACATCAGTAACAGACTAAATAAAGGAAAGGAAAATTTTCAGGGGTTCAAGACAGGGTTATTGACCTAACTCAGTTATTTAAAAAGGCAGAGGAGAGAAGCAAATGGAATAGCAATCAGTTAGAGAGATAAGGGAATATGCATCATAAACTAACAGAATTATACATATCCCCAAGGATAAAGTAGAAATTGCTAAAAGCATGGAAAATCTATTTAAGGGAATTGTTGAGGAAAACTCCTCTGGTATTGCCAGAGATCCAGACATCTAGGTAGAAGATGGTTATCAAACTATGAGAAGATTCACAGTAAATAGGACAACTCCAAGACACCAAGTAATCAACCTGGCCAAAGTCTAAATGAAGAGAAAATTATAAAATCAGGTAGAAGTCAGCAACAACAGACCTATGAATGAAAACCCATAGGGCTGGCTTAGCACCTGTAGCTCAGAGGCTAGTGTGCCAGCCACATACATTGGAACTGGCGGGTTCAAATTCAGCCCAGGCCCGCCAAACAACAATGACAACTGCAACCAAAAGATAGCTGGGCATTATGGCAGGCAACTATAATCCCAGCTACTCGGGAGGCTGAGGCAGGAGAATCGCTTGAGCCCAGGAGTTGGAGGTTGCTGTGAGCTGTGATGTCATAGCACTCAACCCAGGGTGACAGCTTGAGATGCTGTCTCAAAAAAGAGAAAAAAGAAAGAAAGAAAGAAAAAAAGAAAGAAAGAAAGAAAGAAAGCCAGCCAGCCCATAGGGCTAACTGCAAATTTCTCAGTGGAAACCTTTTAAACCAGAAGCAAGAGAGACCCATCTGCAATATTTTTAAACAGAACAACTGTCAGTATAGAATTCAATATCCTGCAAAACTAAATTTCAGATTCAATGAAGAAATTAGGTCTTCTCAGGGCAAGAAAACAGTGAGGGAATTTGTCATAACCAGACAGCAAGATATACTCAGAACTGCATTATACATTAATTAGACCAATTGATACCCACCAGTGTAAAATCATCCACAAAAGCTAAAGCTCACAACTCTTATAAAACAATAGCACAAGAGGGAAACAAAGTAACAAGATACTACCCAACATGATAAACAGAACAGCATTCCACATATCAATTCCATCTCTTAAAGAGTTTGAATACATCACTCAAAAGACAGAGGCTGCTGAATGAATGAAAAAAAGCACAACCAAAGTATTTCCTGTCTCCAGGAAACACATCTAAACCACAGGGATGAACACAGACTCAACGTGAAAGGATGAGGAAAAAAAATATTCCATGTAAATGGAAACCAAAAGGAACCCATTCTTAGATAAAATTGACTTTAAATCAACAAAAGTAAAGAAAGTCAAAGAGAATAATTCAACAAGATGACACAACAATTTTAAACATATATGCATCTAACACAACAGGAGCTCACAGATAGCAAATTTTACTAAAGCTAAGCAAATAAATAAATAGCAGCATCATAATTGGCCAGAACATCAACACCTCACCGTCAGAGGTAGACAAATATTAAAGCAGAATGTAAATAAATAAACACGATATCTAAACCAGATTCTAAATGAAATAGACCTAACAGACATTTACAGAACCCTCTACTCAAAAATTACTGAATATACATTCTCCTTAGTAGCACATGGGATATTCTCCATATCATAACCATAAAACAAGCCTCAAAGAATTAAAAAAGTGAAAATCATACCATGTATCTTTTCAGACTACTGTGGAATAAAGCTAGAAACTGATCACAAGAGAAATACTCAATTCCATACAAGTTGTGTAAACAACCTGCTGCTGAACAATTATTACATTAAGAATGTGACAGGACACAATTATAAGAGGGACTTTAACTAACAAATGCAATCAGTGTAACCTGGTTCTTTGTATCCTCAATGAATCACCAACAATAAAAAAAGAATGAAATTAAAATGGAAATCAAAAGATTCTTTGAACAGAACAAAGGGAACATAACTATAAAAATCTATGGGACTCAGTAAAAGATTTCCTCAAGGGAAAATCCATGACCTTAAATCCCTACACCAAAAATACAGAAAGACCATAAATTAACAACCTAATGTCATAGAAGTAGAAAAAGAAGTACCAACAAAACCCAAAACCAGCAGAAGAAAACAAAAAACAAAAGTCAGAGCAGAGCTAAACAGAAACAAAGAAACAAAATACAGAAAATCAATGAAACAAAAAGTTGGTTCTTGGAAAAGATAAACCAATTGACAGGAGGGGGTCAAGATGGCCGACAGGTACCAGCCTCCGACAGAAGCTCCCATCCAGAATAAAGATAAAGTCCAGAAAACACTCAACAACGTTGAAGACTGGAAGCCCAGCCGAGAGGGAAGAGTGATACTGGCAGGACACCTCTTCTGAGGCAAGAGGTGACTCCTGGAAGGCAATCTACAGGTACATAATACACCCCAAAGGAAAAGTGTCCATCCCCTCCCCCAAGAAAGGTGTGCTTTTCCTTTGTTTCCTCTTCAACCACTCCTTGAGTCTCCTACAGGCGATCAATAAACTGAGGACCTATTCTCACTCCAAGAGTGAGAGCTGCAGACAGGGAAGTCTACTACCCTGGAGGGACCCTGCTGAGACTCAGAACACCCTCCCCCATGCAGAAAAGTGGAACTGGTGTTGGCACTGCCATTTTGAGGTTCCAGTCCATCCTCCCCGCCTTGCCCACAGAGACAGCTAGAGGAGACCCAAGAGCAGCATCCACCCACCCTTGCCAGACCAAGCCCCTGTCCCGGTCCTTCACCAGGAGAACTGCTTGATCCACACTTCCTGTGCATGGACTGATCCTGCCAGCCAGAGATTCTGCACTCAGCTGTCTCCCCAGCTACTATCCCCACTTCCTGGCACCTTGGCGGCCCACAACCACAACCAGCTCCTGCTGGGGAGGGCTGTATCTCCCCTGCTGGCCGTAAGCCTGCCTCCCGGGGACTTGGAGGCCCGCAACCTTGAGTGACTCCTGTGTGGGGGGTTGCATCACCCTGCCTGCTGTCCCCGCTTCCTGGGGCCTTGGTGGTGCATGCCCAGGAGACAACTAGAAGAAGCCACTGGCAGAACGGTTTTAGGGACGGTCTCCAAAAGGTGTAAATTCAGCATGGGGCAGAATCAGCAGAAAAACTCTGGTAATCAGAACAACCAGAGTAGATCACCCCCCCCCCCAAGGAAGGATAGGACAGACACAATAGAAGACCCATTCCATAAACAGATGTCTGAGATGTCAGAAATTGAGTTCAGAATCTGGATAGCAAATAAGATCAACAGAATGGAGAAAAGGAGGGAACTAGAATTTCAAATTATTCAAAAGCTGTCCCAGGAATTCAATGATTTCAAAGATAAAATGACCAAAGATTATGATACACTGAAGCAAGAGGTTGCAGCCATTAAAGATCTGAAGACTACGGTTGAATCCCTCACTCAGAGAATGGACCAGGCAGAAGATAGGATCTCTGACACTGAAGAGAAAGAGTTTGAATGTGCCCAATCATCCAAAGATCATGACAAATGGAGAGCAAAAACAGATCTCTCACTCAGAGAGATCTTGGATAATTTGAAGAAAACTAATATTCGCCTCATAGGACTCCCTGAAGGTGACGAAGTTGCTTCACAAAACACAGAGGCTCTCCTTCATGAAATTATGAAAGAGAACTTTCCAGATATGCCAAGATCCTGAACTTCAGATCAGGAGACAGCTTCAGAACCCCAGCATGACTCAACCCAAACAAAACATCCCCCAGGCATATCATAATCAACTTCACTAAAGTTAGCATGAAAGAGAAAAAGTTAGCATGAAAGCAGCTAGACACAAGAAAACATTAACTTACAAGGGGAAGAATATTATAATGACTGCAGATCTCTCTGCTGAAACTTTTCAGGCTAGAAGAGGGTGGTCACCAACCTTCAGCCTCCTAAAACAAAACAACTTTCAACCCAGAATCCTGTATCCAGCTAAACTGGAGTTTCTTTCATGATGGAGAAATTAAATACTTTAACAACATTCACATGTTGAAGAAATTTGCCATAACTAAACCAGCCCTCCAGGATATCCTCAGACCTATCCTCCATAATGACCAGCGCAATCCTCCACCACATAAATAAACCCACTCAGATAATTTTGACCAAATTCCAATCTCCACAGTGACAAAAAGAACAAAGATGTCCACTGGACTTTCAAAAAACTTGATACCCAAAAGTATACCAGGCTTATCAATAGTTTCAATCAATGTGAAGGGCTTAAATTGCCCTCTAAAGAGGCATAGGCTGGCTGACTGGATATAAAAACTTAGGCCAGATATCTGCTGCATCCAAGAAACTCACCTTACTTTGAAAGACAAACATAGACTCAGGGTGAAGGGATGGTCATCTATATTCCAGTCAAATGGAAAGCAGAAAAAAGCAAGTGTTGCAATTTTATTTGCAGATGCAATAGGCTTTAAATCAACAAAAGTGAGCAAGGACAAAGGTGGTTACTTTATATTTGTTAAGAGTAATACTCAATACAATGAGATTTCAATTATCAATATTTATGCACCCAACCAGAATGCACCTCAATTTATAAGAGACACTCTGACAGACATAAGCAACCTGATTACTCCCAGCTCCATCATAGTCAGAGATTTTAATATTCCTTTGACAATGCTGGATAGATCCTCCAACAAGAAGCTTAGCAAAGAAATCTTGGATTTAAACTTACCCATTCAGTATTTGGATTTAATGAGCATCTATAGAACATTATACCCTAATAAAACTGAGTACACATTTTATTAATCAGCTCATGGAACATACTCCAAAATAGACCACAACTTAGGTCACAAGTCTAACCTCAGCAAATTTAAAAGAATAGAAATTATCCCTTGTATCTTCTCAGACCACCATGGAATAAAAGTTGAACTCAGCAATAACAGGAATCTGCAGACCCAAACAAAACCATGGAAGCTAAATAACCTTATGCTCAATGACAGTTGGGTCAGAGATGAGATCAAGAAGGAAATTACCAAATTCTTGGAACTAAACAACAAGAAAGATATGAGTTATCAGAACCTCTGGGATACTGCAAAGGCAGTCCTTTTTTTTGAGACAGAGCCTCAAGCTGTCCCCCTGGGTAGAGTGCCGTGGCATTACAGCTCACAGCAACCTCCAACTCCTGGGCTCAAG
>NW_003852917.1:0-16529 GCF_000181295.1 Otolemur garnettii | reverse complement strand
ATGGAAAAACATACCTTGCTCATGGCTGGGAAAAATTAACATTGTTAAAATGTCTATACTACCTAAAGCAATATGTAATTTTAATGCAATCCCTATTAAAGTTCCATTGTCATCCTTTAAAGATCTCAAAAAAATAATACTTCATTTTGTATGGAATCAGAAAAGACCTCAAATAGCCAAGACATTACTCAGAAACAAAAACAAAGCAGGAGGAATCACGCTACCAGACATCAGACTATACTATAAATCCATTGTGATCAAAACATCATGGTACTGGCACAAAAACAGAGAGGTAGATGCATGGAACAGAATAGAGAACCAAGAGATGAACCCAGCTACTTACTGCTATATGATCTTTGACAAGCCAATTAAAAACATTGAGTGGGAAAAAAAATTAACAAATGGTGCTGGATGAACTGGCTAGAGACCTGTAGAAAACTGAAACTGGACCCACACCTGTCACCACTAACTAAGATAGACTCTCATAGGATTGAAGACTTAAACTTAAGACATGAAACTATAAAAACACTAGAAGAAAGTGTAGGGAAAACTCTTGAAGAAATTGGCCTGGGCAAATATTTTATGAGGAGGACCCCTCGGGCAATTGAAGCAACATCAAAAATATTCTACTGGGACCTCCTCAAATTAAAAGCTTCTGCACAGCCAAGAACACAGTCAGAAAAGCAAATGGACAGCCCTCAGAATGGGAAGTGCAGATGGAGTCTGTGCCCAGTCAGTCTGTGTTCAGTGCATCATGAGCTTTTTGTGGTCACCTTTTGCCTGGTTCATCCTCTGTTCTGTTGTCCCTGTCCCAGTATAGTCTTGTCTCAGCAGGACCTATGGTCACAGAGGCTGAGATACTGCCCAGGGGAGTCTCTGTGATATCAAAACAGGAACTTTCAAACCCATCAAGTTCTTGCCCTCCTTCTAGGGCTCTTTACTAGATTGAGTTTTCCATCTTTTCTTTATCATAATAATTGTCTATATTTATAGAGCACATATGCTATTTTGATATAGATGTACAGTGTGTAATGATCAAATCTGGGTAATTAGGTTCCTTATCATCTCAAACATTTATTATTTCTTTATGTTGGGAATGTATCTAATTTTCCAGTTATTTTGAAACATAAATTATTATTAACTGAAGTCACTCTATTGTGCTAGTGAATGCTAGACCTTATTCTTGCTATCAAACTGTATTTTTATACCCATTCCCAGCCTCTGGTAACCACTATCTCTGTGAAATCAAACTTCTTAGCTCCCACATATGACAGAGAACATGTAACATTTGTCTTTCTGTGCCTGGCTTATTTCTCTTAACATAACATTCTCCAGTTCTATCCATGTTGCTGCACCCAACTTTTTAAAGGAAATCAATTCTGGAATTAATAGAGAGGAGGGATCCCACCATTTCTTATCTTAGATAAGTTCCTATTAGGTTTATGTCCCCTCAGATCACCTACTCCTGTTTCTGTTCTTAGTTCTGGTAATCTTATCACTGGCTCAAATTTCAAACTCATGGATTTATAAAGTAGGCTCTCTGTTAGATTTATATTTGTTTAGAAAAATGGACCCATAATCAAGGACAACATCTCTTTCCTATGAGAGAAACACCATTGTGTGCTGCAGAGTGTAGGAGAATTTGTATATGAGGAAAGAGTGGAAGGTGGGAGCACACAGCACTGGTGAGAAAAGCCCAGTCAGCATCGATGTCACTGTGAAAGGGTGCTGTGCTGAAGCTTCCATAAAACAACATTTTCCATGAGGCTATATTAATAAAGATGCTGTCTCTAGAACAGGGAGGTGCTCTACAGTGATCATTCATTTCATTGACATTTGTCTGGCAGATGATGCATGTCTGACAGACGGTGTTTGCCTCTGAGGAACATCATTAAAATAAAAAGAGAAATGTTCCTGGCCTGTGGAGAGTATGTTCTAGGTGGAAGATACAGACTATATTCTACAAGCAGAGCAGATAAAGGAAGGGTTTTCAGAAGATGGTAAATGCTGTGGGGAAGCCAGAACAGAGTGTGAGTGTGGGGACAAAGAATGTGGCTATGGCAGTGGGTGGTCATAGTGGGCCTTCTTACAAAGAAGAAAAAGCAGGGAAGCTCCAACTTTGAGGAAAGATTCAAAGGACATGATGAACTATCTTTGTGGATTCTGGGGAAGTTCTTTCCAAGATATTTCTGATTCTAAGAAGAACTAACAAGTGACAGGTGGCAATACAGGGAAATTTGAGATTAAAGGGAATCAATTTGACTTTTATAAAGAAATAGTAGAATTTCAGATAAGAAATTAAAAAGAAGAAAAGCAAAAGTTAGCTTTAAGCCAATTATAGATGAGGCCAATGGTTCTCAATCAGGGTGATTTATCCCATAGGGTACAATAGACAATGTCTAGAAACATTTATAATTGTCATGACCAGGGAAGGGTACTGCTGAAGTCTAGAAACCAAAGGTGCTGTTAAACACCCTACAAGGGACAGAACAACCTCTACAACAAAAATTACTCATCTCTAAATGTCAATAGTTCAAGGTTGAGAAACTCTGGATTAGGAGGATAAACGGAATGAACAGAATGATAAGCTCCACCTTTGAATGCCAGAGAAACAGAAAATATATTATTATTATAGATGGTTCTAACTTCCTGTATCCTTGCCCTCCATAATAAGAAATCTCAAATTTCATCCAGATATTTTATTTATGATTTTATTTCAGGATTTTTAATTAATTGCCATATGTACTTAACTAGGTAGGAAGTACACTTTTGAGAATTTGTTAAGATGTGTTTTATGACCCATAATGTAGCTTGTCTAGTAAATGTTTCACGTGAGCTTATAAAGAATGTACATTATGCTGTTGTTGGAAGTAGTCTGTAGATGTCAGTCACATCCAGTGGATTGACAATAATGTTGAGTTAAACTATGTCTTACTAATTGACTGCTAGATTTATGCATTTCTGATGTAGGGGTATTAAAGAATCCAACTATAATAAATAATAATAAATCTACTACTATAGATGGATTTATGTATTTTTTCTTGTAGTGCTTTCAGTTTTTGCCTGTTAGATGCAAATATGTTAAGTACTTTTATATCTTCTTAGAGAATTGACCCCCTTTATCATTACATAATGTCCTTTTTCCCCTGATACACTCTTTACTTTGAACTCTGCTCTATCTGAAATTAATATAACGACTTGCCCTGTGGGTTTTTCACAAATAGCTTTCATCATTTTGAAGTATGTCCTTTCTTATATACCTATTTAAGTGTTCTGATCAAAAAAATGTAGTGAATTTTGTCAAATACTTTTTCTGCATCTATTGGGAGAATCTTGTTTTTGCTTCTACTTATGTGGTGAATTACATTTATAGATTTGCATTATGTGAAGCAAACTTGCATCTTTGGAATGAAGCCTACTCGGTCATGTGGATTTTTTGTCTTTGATGTGCAGTTAGATTTTGTTTGCTAAGATTTTATTAAGAATTTTTGCATCTACATTCAAAAGAGATATTGGTCTGTAGTTTTCATTTTTTGTTGTATCTTTTCCTGGCTTTGGTATCACTTCACAGTATGAGTCAGTAAGTGTTCTTTCCTTCTCAATGTTATGAAACAATTTCTATAAATATAGGTATAGGTTCTTCTATGTAGGTAAAATTTGGGTGTGAAAATCATCTGGTGCAGGGTTTGTTTTTTTTTTTTAGATTTTTTATTGTTTCTTCAATTTTGATGCTTAATATTGGTCTGTTCAAGAGTTCTATTTCCTCCTGATTGACTCTAGGAAGGTAGTCCAATTCCAAGAATTTATCCATTTCTACCACATTTACAAGTTTATGAGCATAGAGATTTTTATAGTGTTCAGTGATGTTCTGTATTTCTGTGATATCAGTAGTAACTTCCCCTTTTTCATTTTTGATTGAGCTTATTAGAGTTCTTACCTTTTTATTTCCGGTTAACGTAAACAAAGGCTTGTTGATTTTGTTTATCATTTCAAAGAGCCAACGTTTTGCTTCATTAATATGCTTGGTTCTTTTGTTCTCAATTTCATTTAGTTCTCCTTTGATCTTGGTAATTTCTCTACTGCTACTGGGTTTGGGATTAGTTTTATCCTCCTTTTCCAGTTTTATGAGATATGATTCATTGGATTGTGGATTTGTCATCTTTCTGCCTTTTGGATGTGGGTTTTTAAGGCTATGAATTTTCATCTCAGGAAATTCTGCTTTTGCAGTATCCCACAGATTTTGATTACTTATAACCCCATTACCATTTAGTCAAGGAATCTTCTGATTTCTGTCTTATTTCCTCCTTGACCCAAGCATCATTTAACAATAGGTTGTTAGTTTCCATGACTGTGTGTAGGGATGAGTGTTTCTGTTGGAATTGTCTTCTAATTTTATTCCACTTCAGTCTAAGAAGATACATAGTATAATTTCTTTTTTTTTTATTTCAGGCTCCTTTATTCCATGAATATTTACAGAACATCAACTATAGGCAAAACAGTGACATAATCATTGAAGGTAACATTGGGACAAATATATCAATTTTATGAGGAAACAAAAGCATTATCTACAAATCAACTATGAGATAAGTGTACTCATTACCACCACTCCTAGTAAAGTTGAAGATCTTAGCTGGTACAATTATGATAACTTAAAAATCCCAATAGTTTGTAAAAAAAAAAATAAATTTCATTACTTCTGAGTTGCCAAGTTACTTGCAAGTTACCAAAAACAATAGAAAATTTTAGCAATATAGCTAACTTCAAAATAACTATACAAAATCAGTTAGGCCTGGTTAAAAGGTCAGTCTCAACTGGTTTGAACTGGATAGGAGCTAACCCATATTCCTTAAAAACAATTGAAGCAGCCATTACCATGTTGACTTCTGAATGGTTTCTATGAAGTAGCCAGTGAAGATTAAGTTTTAATGTGCAGCATCATGGCCTTCAGCTACCACAGCCTTCAGCTTCAAGGAAAAAATAAAACAAAATCAAGCAACTAAAAGAAAGCAGGGAAAGCAGTCCTGGTTGAATTAACTCCTCAGTTTCATTCTTTTTTTTTTTAATTTCTTATAGCATAACTTGTACATTAATGCAATCATGGGGTACAGTGTGCTGTTTTCATATACATTTTGAAATACTCTCATCAAACTGGTTAACATAACCTTCATGTCATTTTCTTAGTTATTGAGTTAAGACATTCATACTCTGCTTTTTGAAAGATTCACTTGTACCCTAGTAAGATAAACTGTAGAGGTGACCCCAGCCCAATTCATAATTGCTAGGTCATGGAAGAAACCTAAATGCCCATCAACCCACGAATGGATCAATAAATTGTGGTATATGTACACCATGGAATACTATGCAGCCCTAAAGAAAGATGGAGACTTTACCTCCTTCACGTTTGTATGGATAGAGCTGGAAAATGTTCTTCTTAGCAAAGTATCTCAAGAATGGAAGAAAAATTATCCAATGTACACAGCCTTATTTTGAAACTAATTCATAGCTTTTATAAGAATGCCATAACCTAATTATAGCCTTAGACTATGGGAAGGGGATAGAAGGGGGGAGGAAAGCAGGGGTAGATGGGGGGTGGGAGGGTGATTGGTGGGGGCACATCAGTTTCATTCTTGTCACTACTATATGCCTTCTAACTATCTACTAAAACTAATAAACTTTTGAGATTTTCTTCATTTTAGAAATGACTTAGAAATGTTAAATAATTTACCTAGAGATATACAGCTATAAATAAATAGTGGAGACAAGTTCAGATATTATTCTTTACTTTCACATTGCAATATCTGTTCTTTGGGAAATGAAGCCTTCAACTCCACTACATAGTATCACCACTAAAAGCAAGTGTGCCACACTTTACATAATTGAGGAGAGAAAATAAATCTTATGTTTCTTTCCATGTTATAAAGACAAAATAAGGATTGATTTATTTTTCTTATATTTTCAGGTGATTTATTTTCCATCGAGATATAAATACAATTGGATAAATAATTATAGACTAGGTAAGAAATTTTACTGAAAACAATTGAAAGTAATAAGCACAGAGTAGATCAAAATATGGAGAACACTATGACCAAAGGAGTAAATGATTTATACCAATGTTAATTGATTTTTATTGATCTTTTGTTACCAATTACTTTATTTGTATCATATTTTTAATATTTTAATTAACATAGTAATAAAGCTCATTATTTCTTACACATCAGTAAATCTGGCTATCAAAAAGTCCAACTTGTAAAAGCTTGAAAAGAAAGTTGTGGGTTTAATATCCAAATTTTCTATTTTAATCTCTCCACTGTTCTCCATATTAAGGCAAATGAAAGCTTGTTAATGATAAATGGGAAAAGTATCTTAGAAATAGTTGGTTTGGGGAATAGACTATTGATGGAAAATGATATATCATACAAGTATCAGTGAAAAACAGGTATAGAGTACATCACATAAATGAGAAGAAAGGAAGAAATAAAAGATGGGAAAGGAAGAAAGAAAAAGAAAAAAGGAAGAAAGACAAAAGGGCTGAAGAAAAACACAGGAAGGAACGGAGGCTGAAATAGAAATATGAATAATAAACATTTAAGGCTCAGCACCAATAGCTGAGTTGTTAGGACACCAGGCACATACACTGGGACTGGCTGGTTCCGACCTGGCCTGGGCCTGCTAAATAACAACAACTACAACAACAAAAAAATAGCTGGGCATTATGATGGTGCCTGTAGTCCCAGCTACTTGGGAGGCTGAGGCAAGAGGGAGATTGCTACGAGCTGTGATGCCACAGCTTTCTTCAGAGGGTGACACAGTGAGACTCTATGGTCTCAATATTGTGAACTCTGGTCACAATATCAAACTTAATTTAAAATGTGTGGGGAAATATTCCATTACATAGGGTGCAAAAGAACTCTGGAAAGAGAGAAGATAGCTTCGAGGCCAAGTGGAATACAACAACACAGACTGAAAATTGTATCTGTTCCTTATAGGCTGGTAAAGTTCTTGATTGAAAGATTACACAAACTGATCTTGAGAGTTCTTTGTCACAAAAAAATTGCTTTGTATTCTGCTTCATTGTTTCATGTGCGTAGGCCTCTATGAAATAGTCTCCCCAGGGCTGCTTTTACATCTTTATTTCTCAGTGTGTAAATGAGGGGATTCAGCATTGGGGTCACAACTGTATAGAAGAGAGAGATGAATTTCCCATGATTATGGGCATAAGAACTATTGGGCTGGATGTAGACAGCTGTGATGGTCCCATAGAAGAGGGACACCACCATCAAGTGGGATCCACATGTTCCCAGAGCTTTGTGCCAGGCCCGGGATGACTTGATCCTTAAAACTGCCCTGGTTATATGTCCATAGGACAGCAGTATCAGTCCTAAGGGCAAAAGAAGCAAGATCAATGAAGCAATGAAGAGCTGGATCTCATTGGCATGGATGTCTACACATGCAAGCTTAATCATGGAGGGCACTTCACAGAAGAAATGATAGAGCCACAGGCGTCCACAACGAGGCAGCCAGAGGGTGATGGTACCCTGGATGGCAGAGTTTCCTAGTCCACTCACCCATGCAACCCCTGCCAGGGCATGGCACAGCTGTGGGTTCATCACAGTTGTGTAAGAGAGAGGTTTGCAAACCGCAGCATAGCGATCAAAAGCCATTACAGCCAGGAGAACACACTCAGTGGAGCCCAGTGCCAGGGAGACATAGAGCTGGATGACACAACCCAGGAATGTGATGGTCTTGGCTGGTCCTTTTAGGTTCCACAGCAGCTGAGGGACAATACTGGTGGTAAAACAGATATCTACTAGGGATAGGTGAGTAAGAAAGAAGTACATGGGTGTTTTCAGTTTAGGGTCTATAGAGGAGATCAGAATAATTACCGTATTTCCCACAAGTGTTAGGAGATAAGATATCAAAACAACTGGAAAAAGTATCTTTTCCAGCCAGGGCTGGTCAGAGAAGCCTGCCAGGATGAAGTCTCCATTGACACTGATATTGATCATGCCCATTACTCTGTTCAGAAAAGGAGAAAAATGTTACAAGAATTCAGAGAGAATAATGTGTACCACTGGTCACAATATCAAACTTTAAGTAATAAAGGCTTATTATTGAAACACTGAATCTGAGGGAAATTATAGTGACTCAGGGAATAAATTTTGATGCAGGGTTCTTCAGAAGCCATAGAAGGTGGCATTAATGAAGGCTGGCTACTGTGAAAGCAGCATTTTCCTGAGGGATGATTATTAGAAGTCAAGATAAAATTTACTACAGAAAAAAATTTGAAAGGTAGAAGGAAAGAGAATGTTGAGAAACAAAATATGTTCAATTAATTTTTACCTTATGACAAATTGAAAGAAAAAACCAACTCAGTGCTTCAGTTCCAAGTCTCTGGACCTCTGAGTCTCCCCATGTCCCCTCCAGCATGGGCCATGACAGCTGTGCTAGCTAAACCAGAGCAACAAATCATAGGCACAGTTGCACCAAATCCACAGATGATCGACTGAAAATCCTCATCAATACTTTCAATCAAGAACCTTACCCAGATTATGCCACCAAAGAAAAACTTGCTTTAGAAACCAAAACTAATGAGTCAAGAATGCAGATCTGGCTTCAGAATCAAAGAGCTAGGCACAAATTGGAGAAAAAAATGATAACTTGAGGAGACTTTAGAATTGAGTCAAAGCCAAAGACAAGTTTTCTCTGCAGAAGACAAAACAAAGAGAAGAAACCAGACAGTTTTGTGCCACCTACAGTTCCATGCAGTTCCACACTCTTTTCCAGACGTTTACAAAATACCCTTACCCTGGGATTGAGTGCAGAGAACAAGTTGCTGATGAAATTGGAGTTCCAGAGTCAAGAGTCCAAATTTGGTTTCAAAATTGAAGGCCTAAATACCATTCCCCGAGAAGAAAAAGAGAACATGATAAGTCCTTAGAACAAGACCAGGATCAAGATCTCTGAGGAAGATCAAGGTTAACAATGGGACCACGATCACCAGCAATACTATTATTTCTCTGAAGCCAGAACATGGTGGCTACTTTTATTTATTTATTTCCTATAAGATTGCAAATGGCACAGAGTATTTTTTTTTTTTTATTGTTGGGGATTTATTGAGGGTACAAGAAACCAGGTTACCCTGATTTCATTTGTTTGGTAAAGTCTCAATCATGTCTTGCCCCAAAAAGGTGTGGCACACACCAAGACCCCACCCCCCTCTCTCCTTCCCTCTCTGCTCTTCCTTTCCCGACTGCTCCCTCCTTCCTTCTTTCAATGCAGAGTATTTTATATCATCAACTTGGGTCCCAAATCTCTCCCACAGTCTTCTTGTGAATCTACCCTTCTCTGTAGACTGTAGGCTGAGCCTTCTGGAGATTGCAAAGGGCTTCAGGAGGCAGAGACAGACTCCAGAGGCACCACACAGCCCTACTGACCTGGACTGGATCCAGTTTTCAGACCTTGAGATGATAAAAATATACTTAGTAATAACCAAAGAAAAAACAAAAGAGGAAAAAAACTCAGTAATATTGATGTTTCATATATGTAAATAATAGATGAAGTAGCATTCCATTCTTCAATTGTAAATTTTGAGTTGGGCATTTTTTTAAAAAGGATTTGCTATCAAAACCACTTTGAGATATCATTTAACTCCAGTAAGATTAGCCAACATCAGAAAATCTAAATCCATAGATGTTGGTGTGGATGTGGAGAAAAGGGAACACTTCTGCACTGCTGGTGGAAATGCAAACTAATATGTTCTTTTTGGAAAGATGTTTGGAGATCATTTAGGGATCTAAAAATAGACCTGCCATTCGATTCTTCAATTCCTCTATTAGGTATATATGCAGAGGACCAAAAATCACTTTATAACAAAGATACTCGCACCAGAATGTTTATTGCAACCCAATTCATAATTGCTAAGTCATGGAAGAAGCCTAAGTGTTCATCAACCCATGAATGGATTAATAAATTGTGGTATATATACATCATGGAATATCATGCAGCCTTAGAAAAAGATGAAGACTACCTCTATCATGTTTACATGGATGGAGCTGGAACATATTCTTCTTAGTAAAGTATCTCAAGAATGAAAGAAAAAGTATCCAATGTACTCAGCCCTACTATGAAACTAATTTATAAGCACCCACACTTCCATATGAAAGCTATGACCCAACTACAGCCCAAGATGAAGAGAAAAGAGGAGAGTTAGAAGAGGGGAAGGGGGAAGATGAGTGGAGGGAGGGTAATTGGTGGGACCACACATACAGTGCATTTTACAAGAGTACATGTGCATTTTAGGGTAGAATATAAATATCTTAACACAATAAAAGTAAATAAATAAATAAATAAGGATTTGCTATACACTAATGATATTCGGTTTCTGGAGATTATAAAGGTTATTTTTCCTATATAATGGCAAACATTTGGCTAGTGAAAGTAATAATAACATTTATATCTAAATGTTTAATCATATGGACATATTTCAAAACATTTTCTTTAGCCATTAGTTAACTCATTTAGTTTACCAGCTTATTGCTGATGTACATTTACACAATGTACTCAGAACCACCCTCTTTCCCTTCTTTAGTGTGTGGTATTAGGAAAGGGAGTCAGCTTCCTGGCCTTGTGTATTGAATTAAGAGGCTGTTGAATCTGAATGGAAGGAGTGGGGATCAGAATAAGGCAGTCTCTTTACTGGGATAAAAGAAGCTACCTCAATGTGCATCAAACCCACGCAGCATTTTCACCTTCTGTGATAGAAGACTAAAACCCCAAGATGTTTAATGGACTTTTGAAAATTCTAAGCAATTATAAATGCAGAAATTTAAAATATATTCATGGAGACAAAGCATATACTCAAAGATCATAACTGTATCTCATAGCTAGGAAAAACAGGAACATACCAAATATCAGCAAAAATCACACAGACTTTAAAATTCTTTCCTAGTAATAATTGCATATCCTTGAAATTGTTTTATTAGTTGTTGCAAAAATTAAACATGAAGGTAAAATATAGTATGTAATTTTCAGCGATTAGTACCTTATATTAATTTCATCATGTAAAAATGACACTTAGAAGAATTTAGTGGAAATGAAATGAAGGCAAGAGATGTAGCAGGTGAGGGATCTGGACACCCACTAGTAGAATCAAGTGATCTACTAGTGATCCTTCAAAACAGGCAGAAGTGAGCACAATTGTAAAAAAAGAACATAAAACTATCCCCAAGGAACAAACTGCCTTATATATATGTCATATATTTAAATACATATATTTATGTATTAAATTTACATATGTTCATGAAACATATACGAAATACAAAAGATATATACATTTCTAATTCTAATAAAGACACAGTCATGTGCATATATAGCCATGGACATCAACATAAATATAAACATATATTCCCATTTATTTAGCTAGACTAAAATGTACTCATTTTCCTTTTATAAAAGAAAAAATAAAGCCAGATGCACTTCACTCTTGTTCTAATCTCTTTAATACAGCCCATGTTACCACCTTACCCACCCCAATCAAATAAGACTTTTTCCTGTGTTTTTAACAACACACATGCATAATACCGCAAAAGAAATGTGATGAGAGATTAATTCATGGTCATAAACCTTCTCCTGATTGATAAGAATGCATTCCTATTAGTCTTCTGGAAGAACTGTATTTCACAATGATGCCAGATTCAACATCACAAGAATGATATTACCTCCTCACTCCCAGGTGAACATCACTATTAACCAGAATCTCAATTTACCACTCAAAATTAAGAATCATGGGTATGGTGTGAATATAAAATCAAGGCATAAATAGAAGTGGATAAGGTAAAAGCAAGGAAATTTTCCATACTTTTTACACTTACAATCACATTTTAATAAGAAAAGGATATTTAAGGCATCGGGTTCAAATAATTATTATTTCAAAATGTCAAATCAGTGCGTAAGGCCCTTCTATTTGTTATAGGGTCTGTTATTTGAGACTGTATATCTCCGAAGATAGCAAATCAGGAGAGATTGAGAGATGACACAGGACATTAAATGCAAAAGGGTCCCAGGGATCCAGTACTCCCAACACGGCAATTAATATCAATCTCTATAGTATCCAGAGATAAACTGTCCCAGGAGATCATTCTGAGATACTTTTGCCTCTCTGATTTTTCAGTATTTCTAAATCTAGATAAAGCTCCAAAGATATTTAACTTTTGCCTTCAAGGTTGAATTTTCCCATTTGTGCTATCTGTGTTAAATTTCCATCCATAATCTAGTATTACATATATAAATACATATAATGAATGTCCTGTTGGCTCATAAGTTCATATTCTGTTTATCCTAACTTAAAATTTCCTATCACTTTGTCTTTTCCTCACATTTACCATGAAAAAGTGCAGGTCTGGAGCCTTTCAGCAAGGCCTTTTCTTCACTTTTTATAGGCACTTGAGAGTTGCTAGAGATAGATCTACAGATATGTTGAATCATTCCCTTAAAAGTCCTTAGTTTCTTTTAATTTCAAATGGGCTCTCCACCCTCCTCAGAAATCATTCTATGTTATTACTGTTATTTGTCTCTCCCATGCCCATTGTAAACATTCAACAGATTCTTCAGTCCTTCTACCCAGTGTCTCATATATCTCCAAAATATTATGTTGCTTTGACTTCCAAGATAAAACAGAGGCCCCTGGTAGAAATTTCATTAGCTTTCTACCTGCCACCTATAAATTTATCCACATGCATATCCATTTTTCATTCTTTTCTTCAGATGTTAATAAAAGAGTTGAATTTCTTTTTGTTTAAGTCTAATCCACCTTCCAATATTTTAGAATCCAAGGAAAAATTGATGCACATTCATGTTAGGGGACAGTAATGACAGAGTAGGTCAGATATAAAAAAAATTACAATAATGTAATGACGAATGCAATGATGAAAGCAAGACCTTTTTAGTTCAGCACAACTTTGAGAACAAAAGATGAAAGAAAATTGCATGGTAATCTCACTAATGTGAATTTGAAGATGCTATCAAGTAAGTCAATTATAAAAAGAAAACATAAACACTGGTCATATTGAATATATTACAGAACCAAAAAATGAACAATTTTAAATCATCAAAATAGCAGAATAAAAAAGAAAACTATATGATCATATCATTAGATTCAAAATTAAGTATTTGATAAAACCCAATATTCACAAAAATAATAAAAATGATTTATTAAACTAGGAATAGTATGAGAGACCCTAAATTGTTAAACTGGATCTAATAAACCTTTCAACAAGCACTATGCATATATTGAAAAATTTCCCTTCTTGGAAGATGGCTGACTGGTAGCAGCCCTTGTCAGAGGCTCCTGAGCAAAGGAAGAAAAACTGGATGGAATTAGAATCTATGAAGCCAAAGACAGGGAGCTGAGCCCAGAAAGAAGTTCAGCAAGCTGTAAATCCAAGGAAGAACATTTAAGAATACAAAATACAGGTACAAAGTGGGCCCCAGAACTGCTTGGTAGAGCTGCATGCCTCCCGTGGGCAGTGGGTGGCCACAGAGGAGCTCCTAGCTCTGGGCAGGCACAGAACTACTTGCTAGAGCCACACGCACCCCATGGGTGGCAGTGGAGTAGTCCCCCACTCTGGGCATGTCCCGGGCAGCAGAGGAGATCTGCTCCAGGCTCCTCCTCTGGGCAGGCCCAGAACTGCTTGCTAGTGCTGTGGGTGTCCTGTGGGCAGCGGTGGAGGAGTCCTCCATTCCAGGCAGGCCCAAAACTGCTTGCTAGAGACACATACACCCCTCAGGGGCCAGGGGAAGAGTTCCCCTTCCAGTCACCTGAAATAGGACTGATCCAGCCACTGCCATTCTCCTGCTCCCCGACCGCCCCAGTGGGGCTGAACTGAGGATTGACCCAGCCACCACTGTTCCCCTGCTCCCCCCCATCACCCTAGCAGGGCTGAAGTAGGACTGATTCGGCCACTTTTGTGTTCTGCGCAGCCTCTGTCGTTCCCCTGCCCCCTGGTAACCCTGACGGGGTGAACTAGGACTAATCCAGCTGTGTGAGCACCCTGCACCATCGCTGCAGTTCCCCTGCCCCCCAGTCACCCCAGTGGAGCTGAACTAGGACTGATCTGGCCACTGCCGGTCTCCTGCCCCCCGTTCCCCCGGCAGGCCGAACAAGATCTGATCTGGCTACACATGCTCCCATGCATCTGCTGCTGTTCTACTGTGCCCTAGTCACCCGAGAACTGGGAGAAGATGACAGACACACCCTGTTTCTCTGGGTAAACAGAAGAAGCCACTGACTGAATGGTTCTGATAAGGTCTCCAAACAGGGTAAACAGCATGGGGCAGAATCAGCGGAAAAACTCTGGCAACTTGAGTATAACCAGAGTAGATCAACTCCCCCAAGGAAAAATGGGGCAGATGCAATTGAAGACCCCATCCACAAATACATGGCTGCGATGTCAGAAATCAAGTTCAGAATTTGGATAGTAAATAAGATTAACAGAATGGAAGAAAGGAGGGAATTAGAATTTCAAGAAATTATTCAAAAGATATCTCAAGAAATTATTCAGAAGATGTCTCAAGAATTCAACGATTTCAAAGATAAAATGACCAACGATTTTGAAACACTGAGACAAGAGGTTTCAGCCCTCAAGGATCTGAAAGATATGGTGGAATCCCTCCATAACAGAGTGGAACAGGCAGAAGAAAGGATCTCTGACATTGAAGACAAAGCTTTTGAACAAGCCCAGGAGCACAAAGATGAAAAGAAATGGAGAGCAAAAATGGATCTTTCTCTCAGAGAGCTCTTGGATAATTTGAAGAAAACCAATATTCTCCTTATAGGAATCCCTGAAGGTGATGAAGTTGCTTCACAAAACATAGAGGCTCTTCTTCATAAAATTATGAAAGAGAACTTTCCATATATGTCAAGAGATCCTGAAATTCAGATTGCAGATAGCTTCAGAACCCCAACATGACTCAACCTGAATAAGACATCCCCCAGACACATCATAATTAACTTCACTAAAGTTAATATGAAAGAGAAAATCTTGAAAGAAGCAAGATGTAAGAAAACCATAAACTACAAGGGGAAGAATATTAGAATAACTGCAGATCTCTCTGCCAAAACCTTTCAGGCAAGAAGAGGGTGGTCATCGACATTTAATCTCTTACAACAAAATAACTTTCAGCCTAGGATCCTGTATCCAGCTAAACTGAGCTTCATTTATGATGGAGAAATTAAATACTTTAATGACATCCATGTGTTGAAGAAATTTGCCATACTAAACCAGCTCTCCAGGATATTCTCAGACCCATTCTCCACAATGACCAGTGCAATCCTCCACACAAAAGTAAACTAACTCAGAAACTATTGATCAAACTCCAACTTCTACAGTGGTGAAAGGATTAAAAACATCCGCTGGACTTTTGAACAACTCAATACCTAAAATTTTATCAGGCTTATCAATAATTTCAATCAATGTGAATGGCTTAAATTGTCTTCTAAAAAAGCACAGATTGGCTGATTGGATATAGAAACTCAGACCAGACGTCTGTTGTATACAAGAATCTCATCTTACCTTAAAAGACAAATATAGACTCAGGGTGAAGGGATGGTCATCTATATTCCAGGCTAATGGAAAGCAGAAAACAGCTGGTGTTGCAATTTCATTCACAGATACAATAGATTTTAAACCAACAAAAGGAAACAAAGACAAGGATGGTCACTTTATATTTGTTAAGGTTAATACTCAATATGACAAGATCTCAATTATCAATATCTATGCACCCAACCAGAATGCACCTCAATTTATAAAAGATGTGCTAACTGGCATGAGCAACTTGATCTCTCCTAGCTCCATCATATTCGGAGATTTTAACACTCCTTTGGCAGTGTTCGTAGATCCTCCAATAAGAAGCTTAGCAAAGAAATTTTAGATTTAAATTTAACTATTAAACTTTTGGACCTAACAGACATCTACAGAACTTTTCATCCTAACAAAACTGAATACACATTTTTCTCATCAGTCCATGGAACATACTCTAAAACCAATCACATCTTAGGTCATAAGTCTAACCTCTGTAAATTTAAAAGAATAGAAATTATTCCATGCATCTTCTCAGATCATCATGGAATAAAGGTCAAACTCAGTAACAACAGGAATTTGCAGACTCGTATAAAAACATGGAAGCTAAATAACCTTATGCTGAATGATAGGTGGGTCAGAGATGAGATAAAGAAGGAAATTACCAATTCTTAGAACAAACTGATAATGAAGATATGAGTTATCAGAACCTCTGGGTTACCACAAAGGCAGTCCTAATAGGGAAATTTATAGCATTGCAAGTCTTCCTCAAGAGATTGAAAAGAGAGGAAATTAATAAATTAATGGGACATCTCAAGCAACTGGAAAAGGAAGAACATTCCAATTCCAAACCCAGCAAAAGAAAAGAAATAACCAAAATTAGAGCAGAATTAAATGAAATTGAAAATAAAAGGATTATAGAACAGATCAATAAATCCAAAAGTTGGTTTTTTG
>NW_003852916.1:27298-28702 GCF_000181295.1 Otolemur garnettii | reverse complement strand
CAGCCAACATCAGACTGAATGGGGAAAAGTTGAAAGCATTCCCTCAATGAACTGGAACCAGATAAGGATGCCCACTGTCACCACTTCTATTCAACATAGTGCTGGAAGTCCTAGCCTGAGAAATCAGAAAAGAGACAGAAATAAAGGGTATCCAAATTAGGAAAGAAGAGCTTAAACTATCTGCTTTTCACTGATGAGATGATCTTGTATCTAAAGAACCCCAGAGATTCCACCAACAGTCTCCTACAATTGATAAATAAATTCAGGAAAGTCTGAGGATACAAGATCAATGTATGTAAATCTGTATCATTTTTATATACCAGTAACAGTCAAGTTGAGAGTCGAATCAAAGACTTAATACCATTCACAACAGCTATTAAAAAATACCTATGGATATACTTAACCAAAGAAGTGAAAGATCTCTACAAGAACTATGAAACTCTGAGGAAAAAAATCAAAGAGGATACACACATATGAAAAACCATTTGCTCCTGGATAGATGGAATCACCATTGTGAAAATTTCTATACTACTCCAATGATTTACAAATTCAATTCAATTCTAATTAAATTACCAATCTAAAAAAAATAATTCTATGCTTTGGATTGAGAAAAGGAGCCAAATAGCAAAGGCAATCTTAAGCAAATAGAACGAATCTGAAGACATCACATTACCAGACTTCAAACTATACCATAGGCTATAGAAACCAAAACAGCATGGTCTTGGTACAAAAATTGAGACATAGACCAATGTAACAGAACAAAGAACCCAGGTATAAAACTATCGGCCAATAACCAACTGATCTTTGGCAAAGCAGGCAAAAATGCACACAGTGTAAAGAAGCCCCATGGGATAAATAGGACTGGGAAAATTGGATAGCCATATATAGAAGAATGAAACAGGACCCTTACGTCTCACAACTCACAAAAAATAATTAAATAAGGATAAAAGACATATCTGAGTCATGAAACCATTGGAATTCTAGAGGAAAAAGTAGGCCAAACTCTTCTAGATATCAGCCTAGGCAAAGAATTCCTGGCTAAGACCCCAAGGGCAATCATAGCAACAATTTAAATAAATAAATAAATAAATAAATAGGGCTTGATTAAATTAAGAGGCTTGTGCACAGCTGAGAAAATCATCCATAGAGCAAACAGACAACCTACAGAATAGGAGAAAATATTTGCAAGCTATATATCTGATAAATGGCTAATCTACAGAAAACTCAAGCAAATCACCAATAAAATTAACAACCCCATGAAAAAGTGGGCAAAAGACATCAACAGAAGCCTTTCAAAAGAAGATAGACAAATGCCTATTAATATATAAAGAAATGGAGGAATTCTGAGAAGATGGCTGACTGGTAGCAACCAGTGGCAGAGGCACCTGAGAAGAGGAAGAAAAA
>NW_003852916.1:25615-26800 GCF_000181295.1 Otolemur garnettii | reverse complement strand
CTGCAGGCTATCTGCAAATGAGCAGGGAACAAAAGACCTCTCATTTTACCTTGCTGGAGAGAGCCACTAAACTCCAGGTCTCTCTCTCCAGGAAGATCCCACTTATGCACCTAGACATCACCCCCACCAGGCATAAAACTGAACAGATATTTCCCCCAAAAGTTCAAACTCCCAGTCTACCCATTCCCTCTCTCATGGTGGCCTGAAGTTCTTGCCCCTGCAGAGCACCGGGTGATTGGTCTGGTCCTGAGAGATCTGGGCATAGTGTGGACCACCAACCATCAGGATGGAATCTACAACTAAAGGGAAAAAAGGAGGATGTGGGAAGGGAGACTCAGCAGAAGGAAGAGCAACATTACCTAGCCAGTCTTAGTGTTGACCCTTGGTTCTGGCTGTGTCTGGCTAGACGGGGTGCAGAACCTGGCTCTGATGGTACTCACAGCAGGAAAGTGGTTGTCCCATGTGGACTGAGCTCAGTCAACAGGGCTGGTCCCTAGCTCCTTCTTGATAGGTGTGGACTGTGACCTGAGGGCAAGGGTGTGGTCCCCTGATTGCAACAGAATCCTTGAGCAGTGACTTACTGGGTGAGAACCAAGACCTGAGGGCTAGGGCGTGGTCCACTGTGTCCAGTGGAGGCTGGTGAGCAGAGGCTTACCAGGTGAGGTCTGAGACCTGCCGGTGGAATGTGGTGCCCTGACACTAACAGAACCTAAAAACAGCAAGCAGAGGCTAGATGTGTGTGGGCTGAGACTGGATGGTGGGGCCCAGTGCCCTGACTCCAACAGAGCCTGGGAACAGAGGCTTGCCAGGCAGTGGATTGAGACTGGCAGGTGGGGTGTGTTCCCCTGACTCTAACTGGTGTGGCAAACAGAGGCTAACTGTGTGTGGACTGAGACTGGTGGGTAGGGGCATGGCCCCTGGCTCCAGGTTGGCCTGAGAAAAGAAAAGTGCACAACAGTGTGGACTGAGTATGGTGAGCAGGAGTGTGTATCCCTGGCTCCAATTGTGCAGTTAGAGACCCTTGAATCCCTCTCTTTTGAGCAGGGTTTGTACTTCCTGAGACAATTTGGTAGGAACCCATGTCTGGGGGTGTCCACTCAGGGACATTCTCAGGTTGACCTTTGAAGTTCTGTAGCCGAAAAGACCAGAAGGGTGGGGGCTGGGTGCCACAGCTGTTTGTATCTC
>NW_003852916.1:19410-21200 GCF_000181295.1 Otolemur garnettii | reverse complement strand
CACTGTTGGTGGGAGTGCAAATTAGTATAACCCCTGTGGAAAACAGTATGAAGATTCCTTGAAGAACTAAAAGTAGAACTAGAATTTGATCCAGCAATCCCACTACCGGGTAGCTAACCCAAGGAAGAGAAGACTTTTCATCAGAAAGCCATCTACACTTGAGTGTCTATTGTAGCACAATTTCAAAGATGTGGAATTAACCCAAGTGCTCATCAGTTCATGAGTAGGTTAATAAAATGTGTTATATGTGTACCATGGAGTCCTACTAAGCTATAAAAAGATGAGTTTTGTAACAAACTGGATTGAAGTGGAGACTATTATCCTAAGTAAAGTATCTGAAGAGTAGAAAAGGAAGCACTGCATGTACTGACGATTAAATTGGAACCAACACATGCGCAGAGATGAACACACATGTGCAAAGGGGGAAATAAACCAGAGAGATTTCAGTGGAAATCAACCAGAGAGAGTAGGGATTAGGGGAGGGACCAAAACCTACTTAATGGGTACAAAGAATGCTATTTGGATGATGGGCACAGCTATAGTTAGGACTCAAGCATTACAAAACTGATCCATGTAATCTAAAACATTTGCACTCCCTTAATTTCTTTATGTGCTCAATTAGTAGTCTTTTTTCTATTGTTGGGGATTCATTGAGGGTACAAGAAACCAGGTTACACTATAGGCAAAAGGCCTATATGCTTCTGGCCAAAAAAGCTGTTTGAGAGAAAGCAGTGAAAAGACTTTGTGCAGGCATACTTGTGAGAAATGGAGGCAGAATCTCATATGGCCACATTGGGTGCGGGCGTAAAACCCCCTGGCTTAAGGCTCACATGGGAGGTTTGCACACAAATTTCTGTATGCCCTAGAAGTTTCTAAATTATGCCTTGCTTCAAGGATCAAAGTAACTGCCTCCAAATAGCAAGGTCAGTAGAACAGACTATCAAAATATCTCTTTCCTCCATAGTCTCAGGCTTCATCGAATAAGAACAAAGAAAGTAATGACTGACAACATGTTCTCCATTAAGTTATGTTAAAGCAGGTTATGTTGAAAGGGTTATGTTTAAAGGTGTATGTTGGGTAGATTATCAGATTACTAGGAAGGAGCTACTTACAAGGCGTCTAGTCACAAGATGTTTAAATGGATTAATGAAGTCATTGATGTCCAATGCGCATGTGCAGAATGAAGTCATTGATGTCCGATGCGCAGTGCAGAGGGATTGTAATGAATATTAATGAGGTCATTGCTGTATAGTGCACATGCACAAGATTCACTATATAAACCAAGTGCAAATTAAGAAGCTCACCATTTTGCCTGAGCAAGCAGATGGTCACCTTTATTTAGAACACAATTTCAGTATGCGTGCTTATTCTTTGCCACATTGCTTTTCTGTGAGACCCTAAGAGCAACATCCTTATGGCAACA
This sequence comes from Otolemur garnettii, assembly GCF_000181295.1. Lineage (NCBI taxonomy): Eukaryota > Metazoa > Chordata > Mammalia > Primates > Galagidae > Otolemur > Otolemur garnettii. The sequence goes on along the minus strand of NW_003852916.1, from coordinate 19,777 downwards.
TTACACTGATTATATTTGTTAGGTTATGTCCCTCTTACAATTGTCACTTGCCCCCAAAAGGTGTCGCACACACCAAGACCCCACCCCCTCCCTCCTTCTCTCTCTCTGCTCTTCTTTTCCTCTATCCCCCTCCCTTCTCTCTCCCCCACCCCCACCAGATACTAGGTCATTAATTGTTCTCATATCAAAATTGAATACATAGGATTCATGCTCCTCCATTCCTGTGATGCTTTACTAAGAATAATGTGTTCCACTTCTGTCCAGGTTAATACAAAGGCTATAAAGTCTCCATTTTTTAAAAAATGGCTGAATAGTATTCCTTGGTATACATATAGCACAGCTTGTTAATCCATTCCTGGGTTGAGGG
>NW_003852916.1:15277-17976 GCF_000181295.1 Otolemur garnettii | reverse complement strand
TATATTGGCTAGAACTTCCAGCCCTATGTTGAATAGTAATGGTGATCGAAGACAACCTTGTCTGGTTCCAGTTCTAAGTGGAAAAGCTTTCAGTTTTACTCCATTCAGTAGAATATTAGTTGTAGGTTTGTCATAGATAGCTTCAATCAATTTAAGAAATGTGCTACATATGCCTATAATTTTCAGTGTTCTAATTAGAAAAGGATGTTGGATTTTATCAAATGCTTTTTCTGCATCAATTGAGAGGATCATTTGGTATTTGTTTTTGCTTCTGTTGATATGCTGAATAATGTTTCTGTACTTGCATATGTTAAACCAACCTTGCATCCCTGGGATGAAACCTACTTGATCATGATGTATGACTTTTTTGATGATAAATTGTAATCTATTGGGTAGGATGTTGTTGAGAATTTTTGCATCTATATTCATTAGTGAAATTGGTCTAAAATTCTCCTTTTTAGTTGGATGTTTTCCTGGTTTTGGTATCAGGCTGATGTTTGTTTCTTACAAGATGTTGGGGAACATTTCTTCCTCCTCTGCTTTAGTTCCAATTTTTTGGAATAATTTCTGCAGTAAGGGAATAAGGTCTTCTTTGAAGGTTTGATAGAATTCTGGTGTGAAGCAATCTGGACCAGGGCATTTTTTGGTTGGGAGATTTTTCTTCTTTTATTGTTTCTTTGATCTCCATGCTTGAAATTGGTCTGTTCAGGGGCTCTATTTCTTCCTGGCTAAGTCTAGGAAGAGGATATGATTCCAAACATTGATCCATAACCTTCGTTTTGTCAAATTTCTGGGCACAATTTGTGGTAGTATTCAGAGGTGATCTCTTGTATCTCTATGTTATTAGTTGTTTTTACCCCTTTATCATTTCTGATTGAGGTTACTAGAGATTCTACTTTTCCATTTCTAGTTGGTCTGGCCAAAAGTTTATCTATTTTATTTATTTTTTCAAAAAACCAACTCCTTGTTTCATTAATTTTTTGAATGATTCTTTTGTTTTCAATTTCATTAATCTCTGATTTAATTTTGGATATTTCTTTTCTTCTGCTGGGTTTAGGCTTAGATTGTTCTTCTTTTTCCAATTCCATAAGATGGCTTGTGAGTTTGTTGATGTTCTCTCTTTGTGTTTTTTGAATATAGGCATCTAAAGTCCTCTCAGGACTGCTTTTGCTGTATCCCACAGGTTTTGTTAGCTTGTGTCTTCATTGTTTTTATGCTCAAAGAAGTTAATGATTTTGTCTTTTACTTATTCCTGCACCCAACTGTCATTCAGCATAAGGTTGTTTAAATTCCATGCCCTTGTGTCGAGTTGAACACTTTTGTTGGAGTTGAGTTCCACCTTTAGTGCCTTGTGGTCTGAGAAGATATAAGGTAAAATTTCAAGTCTTTTGATCCTGTTGAGGTTTGTTTTGTGTTCTAAGAGATAATCAATTTTGGAGAATGTTCCGTGAGCTGGTGCAAAGTATGTATATTCTTTATCTTTGGGATGGAGTGTTCTATATATGTGTCAAGCACAGTTGTTCTAGGGTGTCATTTAAGTCCCTTATATCTTTGTTTAATTTCTGTTTAGAGGATCTTTCCACTTCAGTAAGAGAAGTGTAAAGTCCCCGGTTATTATGGTGTTATAGGATATAATAACACCAAGACTCAGACTGAGTAAAGTCTGTTTCAAGAATCTTGGAGCATTTATGTTGGGTGCATAAATATTTAGAATTGAAATATATTCTTGTTGTATTTTTCCCTTGACCAATATAAGGTGACCATCTTTGTCCTTTTTGCCTTTAGTTGCTTTAAATCCACATATATCTGAAAATAAGATTGCACCCTCTCTTTTCTTCTGAATTCCATTTGCCTGAAAGAATTGTCTTATACCCCTTAAGTCTGAGTTTTAATTTGTCTTTTGAGGGTAGGTGTGTTTCCTGCAGACAGAAAATGGATGGCTTGTGTTTTTTAATCCAATCAGCAAATCTATGCCTCTTCAGTGGGGGAATTTAAGCCATTAACATTGATTGAGGTAATTGATAAGTGTGGTAGTGTTCTATTCATCTTATTTTGTGGAAATCCATTGCTTAGTTTTGTCTTTTGCATCACTGTGGAAGCCAGGTTCTGTTCTTTGATTTCTGAGTGCTTACTTTTCTGGTGGTGCATTGTAATGGTCTGTGTGTAGAACAAGTTGAAATATTTCCTGTAGAGCTGGTCTTGTTGTAAATTTTCTCACTGTTTAAATATTAGTAAAAGATTTTATTTCTCCAACAATTTCAAAGTTTAGCTTAGCGGGATATAGAGTTCTGGGCTGGAAATTGTTCTGTTTAAGTAGATTAAAGGTAGATGACCATTATCTTCTTGCTTGGAAAATTTCATTAGGGAAGTCTGTGGTCACCCTGATGGATTTGTCCCTGTAGGTCAATTGGCGGTTGGTCCTGGCAGCTTGCCAAATCTTTTCTTTTGTCTTGACCCTCAGGTTCATCACAATGTGTCTTGGAGAAGCTCTATTTTAGTTGAGGTGACCTGGGGTCCAATATCCCTCTGAAAGGAGTGTGTCAGAATCTTTAGTGATATTTGGGAAATTTTCATTTATAATATTCTCTAGAATGTCTTCCATTCCTCTGGGGCATTCTTCTTCCTTTTCTGAGATACCTATAACTCGTATGTTTGAATGCTTCATAAAGTCCCATAATTCTGTCAGTGAATGTTTTCCT
>NW_003852916.1:13120-15179 GCF_000181295.1 Otolemur garnettii | reverse complement strand
CCTTCAGCTCTGCTATATCCTTTCTATATTCTTCTGTTGATATGGTGAATAACATTTATGGACTTTCATATATTGAACCAGCCTTGCATTCCTGGGATGAAACCTACTTGATCCTGATGTATGACTATTTTGATGATAAGCTGTAATCTATTAGCTAAGATTTTATTGAGAATTTTTCATCTATCTTCATTAATGAAATTGGTCTGAAATTCTCCTTTTTAGTTGGGTCTTTACCTGGTTTTGGTATCAGGATCATGTTTGCTTCATAGAATGTGTTGGGGAAGATTCCTTCCTCTTCAATCTTTTAGAATAATTTGTGCAGTTAGGAATAAGCTCTTCCTTGAAGGTTTGCTAGAATTCTGGTGTGAAGCCATTTGGACCAGGGCATTTTTTTGTTGGAAGATTTTTTATTGTTTCTTTGATCTCAGTGCTTGAAATTGGTCTGTGCAGGAGATCTATTTCATGGGGGCTAAGTCTAAGGCAAGAGTGTGATTCCAAATATTAATCCATTCCCTTCACATTATCAAATTTCTGGGCATAAAGTTTCTGGTAGTATTCAGAGTTAATCTCTTGTATCTCTGTGACATCAGTTGTTATTTCCCCTTTATCACTTCTGATTGACGTTACTAGAGATTTTACTTTTTTACTGCTAGTTAGTCTGGCCAAAGCCTTATTTATTTAATTTATTTTTTCAAGAAAGCAACTCCTTGTTTCTTAGAAACAAGGTTTCTTTTATTTTCAATTTCATCGATCTCTGATTTAATTTTGGATATTTCTTTTCTTCTGTTGGGTTTAGGCTACGATTGTTCTTCTTTTTCCTATTCTAACAGATGGCTTGTGAGTTTATTGATGAACTCTCTTTGTGTTTTTGAATGTAGGCATATAAATTGATAAATTTTCCTCCCAGGACTCCTTTTGCTGTATCCCATAGGTTTTGTTAGCTTGTGTCATCATTGTTGTTATACTCAAGGAAATTAATGATTTCCTTTTTAATTTCTTCTTGCACCTGACTATCATTCAGCATAAGGTTGTTTAACTTCCATGCCTTTGTGTGAGGTTGAGCGTTACTACTGGAGTTGAGTTCTACTTTTAGTGTCTTGTGGTCTGAAAAGACACAAGATAGAATTTCAATTCTTTTGATTCTGTTGAGGTTTGCTTTGTGTCCTAGGATATGATCAATTTTGGAGAATGTTCCATTGGATGATGAGAAGAATGTATATTCTTTATCTTGAGGATGGTGTGTTCTGTATACATCTATCATGCACGGTTGTTCTAGGGGCTCATTTAAATCTCTAATATCTTTGTTTAATTTCTGTTTGGAGGATCTGTCCAGCTCTGAGAGAGGGGTGTTAAAGTCCCCTGTTATTATGGTGTTATAGGATGTCATATTGCTCAGACTAAGCAAGGTCTGTCTCAAGAATCTAGGAGCATTTATGTTGGGTGCATAAATATTTAGAATTGAAATGTCTTCTTTTTTTTTTTTTGAAATGTCTCTTGTTGTATTTTTCCCTTGACCAATATGAAGTGACCATCATTGTCTTTTGTTAACTTTAGTTGCTTTAAATCCACATGTATTTGAAAATAAGATTGCACCCCCTCTTTTCTTCTGACTTCCATTTGCCTGAAAAATTGAATATATTCCAACATTTAACTTTGAGTTTTCATTTGTCTTTTGATGTGAGGTGTGTTTCCTGCAGACAGCAAATAGATGGCTTGTGTTTTTTCATCCATTCAGCCAATCTATTTGTCTTCAGTGGGGAATTCAAGCCATTGGCATTTATTGAGTTAATTGACAAGTGTGGTTGCATTCTATTCCTCTTATTTTGTGAAAGTCCATTGTTTAGTTTTGTCTTTTGCATCATTGTGGAAACTAGGTTCTGTCCTTCAATTTCTGGGTGTTTACTTTGCTGAAGGTTCATCGTGATGGTTAGTGTGTAGGACAGGTTGAAATAGTTCCTGTAAAGCTGGTCTTGTTATGGTAAATTTCCTCAAAAGATTTGATTTCTCCGTCAATTTTAAAGCTTAGCTTAGCAGGATGTAGAATTCTGGGCTGGAAATT
>NW_003852916.1:6848-12329 GCF_000181295.1 Otolemur garnettii | reverse complement strand
TCCTTACTCCAATTTTCCTTTCACTTCTTCTTGGTCTGAGTTACTATGCCACTGGCCTAAAGTTTTAATGAGTCCTTTTGGTACAAGACCAGAAGGATGAGAAGATTGAGGAGCTAGAAAGGAAAAAAGATTTAAGAAAGAAAGAGAGAGAGAGAGAGAGAAGAGGCAGTGAGTAAAAGGAGATTATTGACAAAAAGAATCAAGGCACCAAAAGAAAGAAACAGGAGTAATATAGGTGTATATAGGGTACTATGAACCACCCTTAAAGACCCCCAACCTCTGGGGGTTCTGGGTTGGGTTATTCCCTTGAAGTCAACAGCTCTTTGCCAGCTAGCTGAGGCACTGTGCCCCACTTCCACCAGGTAGAGAGGAAGGACAAAAACACTATAAATCAAACCATAACAAACAAGCAAGAATCCTAATAGGATAAAATTGGGGGTAAAAAAATAAATAATAGAGGCAGAAACACTGGCAAAAATGAAATTCGAATTATTAAAGAAGACAAAAATGGAAGATTGTATCTAAACTAGAATAATGAAAAAAAAAAAAGAAAAAAGAAAAATGTCAAAAAAATGTTGCAATTAAAAACAAAAAACAAAACCCCAAACCAAAAAAATCAAAGAGTATATATCTCTTGGTAAATATTGTCTGGGCAACAGGTGATCTTCTAAGGAACAAGAAGTTAATGCCAATGTTGATACAGCTGTACAAGATGGAGACAAGAGGCCTTAGCTGATGTCACAGACCCTGCAGGCTTAGGAGACCAAATGTCTCCTCCGCCCACTTAAAAGACACTCCAGACTGAGAATATTGGCCAAACAGAAGCTTTCGAAGGAAAGCACTTATCCCTGGGATCTCTCCTGGCATGGGTGACTTCTTATCCAGTGCACCAAATCCAGTTTCCGTCAATGCTCCTGGGGGCCAAGGCTGTTAATCTGCCAAACGCTTGGATCTTTGCACTTCCCCAGTGTCTCAGCTCCTGCCTTTGGGCAGCTCAGTCACTAGGTTACTCGACTAAGATTTCCTGGCTAATCCCTGAGCTGCAACACCCAGGGGCAGCTCCCCCACATTGGCTCCCCACATGAGGGCAGGCCATAGCTGAATGGCGTTAGCTCTTTACTGGCTCTGCAGCTCAGTCTGAGGCCCCAGACAGTGCCCAGTCATCTGCACAGCCACCCAAGGTCTCCCAAGGTATTTCAGTGGAGTTCACAAGTCCAGAAAAACCAAAACAGCCCACAGGCAAGGCTCCTCCCACTTGCAGTCTCACTGTTGCTATGGGTACAGCAGCAGGCAGCCTTCCACTGAACACTTACTGGTTTTCCACCACTTCCATCCTCCTCGTGGGGTCCAGAAATCTCTCGTTGACTTCCTGGGTCACCAGAGGACAGCCTCTGGGCATAACTCACTGGCCAGAGATGCCTGGAGTCTTCTCTCCCCACTCTCACTGTGCCCGGTTACACAGAAGCTGCTACTCAGCCCTATTCTTTCTATATTCTTCACATTGTACATCTCTTATTTGATTCTGATTTTGGATTTAGTTTTGGTCATTTCCCACTTTCTCAGCAAGAAAATTTTCTCAATGGAAAATTTTTCCTTCATTGTTTTCATTATCTGTAGTTTAAATCCCCCTTCTATCATTTCTAACATTTTTTTTATAAGTGAAAATTACAGTAGGGTACTTTGACCCAACTTAAAAAACCCCTAACCTCTGGGGCGCTGAGTTGGGTGGTTCCTTTGAGGTCAGCAGCTCTTTGCCAGCCTGCTCAGACACAGTATCCCACCTACACCAAGTAGAGAGGAAAGACAAAAATACTATAAATCAAACCAAACCAAGCAAGCAGTAAACCTTACAGGATAAAATTGGGGGAAAGATGAAACAATAGGGGCAGAAACACTAGCAAAAATGAAGTTCTAATTGTTAAAGAAGGCAACAGTGGAAAATTATATTTAAACTAGAAAAATGAAGAAGAAAAGAAAGAAAAAGAAAAGAGAAGTCTAGAAGGAAAATGCTGAAGGAAAAAACCAAAACCAAAACCAAAACCAAAGCAGTATATATATATTTTGTTGAATACAGTCTGGGCAACAAGTGACCTTCTGGGCTATGAGATGTTAATCACAATGCTGATACAGCTGTATGAGAAGGAGGCTGGAGGCCTCTGCTGATTTCTTGTACCTCACAGGTTGGAGAGCCTAAATCTCTCCTCAGCCTGCTTAAAAGACACTTTAAACTGTTAGTCTTGGCTAAGCAGAAGCTTTCTCAGGAAAGCACTTGTCACTGGGATCTCTCCTGAAGAGGCTGCCTGCAAATCCAGTGCATCCGAACCAATCTCAAACTTCATGCCCCTAAGGGCAAAGGCTGCAAGTCAGCCCTGCTACTGCCAAACACTGAAATCTCTGCTCTTCCTCAGCATCACAGTCCCTGCCTTCGGTACTGCTTAGTCACTAGATTACTCCCTCAAGGTTTCCCAGCCCGATCCTCGCTCTGCTACCCTGAGAACCAAGCCTGCACAGGCGGCCCATAACCAAACAATATTAGCTCTGTTCTGGCTCAATGGCTCAATCTGGGACCCTTGACAATGATTAAAGTTATCCACATTCTTGCCCAAGTTCTCCCAAGGTAGTTCAACCAAGTGCCCAACTGTACCCAGTTGCAAAGAAGCTGTTACTCAGTTGCCATCTTGCTCCACTCCCCCCCTCCCCCAATATTACAGGAGTGTAAATGTTTTGGGCATAGGAATTGCTTTTGTATAGATTGAGTCAACATCATAAGAGTGCCAGATAGTGTGTGTCTCATACTCGTTAAGTGTGATTTTACCCCCACCCTTTCTTTCCCTCTTAATATTTTAAAATTAAATCAAATTAGTGAGGGAGATGATGTGTCTGAGTAAACTCAGAGGTTGCTCCTCACTTTAAAAATGCTCTTTCATCTTATGCTGAGGAAACAGACTTCGAGCGCTTATGTGTTATCGTGGGGCAACAAAGTGAGACTCTGTCTCCAAAAAAAAAAAAGAAAAAGAAAAAAAGTTTTGTTTTCTTTTTAGTATCTTGTGGCAGTGAATGCACTTTCTTTGTGTACTTGGGCATGCTAAGTTTCTAAAAGTGAATTGCTGGGTGATAGGATGTGCGTATTTAGGATGGTGATGTTGCCAGAGTGACTCTGACAAGGTTGAACATGTAGCACTGCCGTTACTCCTTTATTACAAATGCTTTTCCTTGAATTGCCTCAATTTTTAAGTTTAAATAAGATCCATAAAGGTATGGATTTATATGATGATAGATATTTTTCTACTACACCTTAAAATAAATATATTAAATATTAAAATTAAGAAAATCCTCCATGTACAACCCGAATCATCTTTTATACTAAATATTGGGAAATACCCTTCACTTGAAAGATGTAGTAACTGACTAGAAAAGGTTCTGTTCTTCAAGTTCACACTGATCTGTAGTCAGAGCTCTCTGGATTCTTATGTTATTCAACCAACTGATCTTGTTCAAGTCAAACTTCTCCAATTCATCCAAATGCATTTCCTGAGAGAGTAGATCAAATGCTCTGTTAAAACCAAAGCACTTCACACCTATGATGTTGTCTTCATCTGGTTGATTCTGCTAAAATCTGAGAGGGGGTCACACTGCTGTAGGGATTTCTTCAGTTACCCAAGTAAAAGACATTTGTAAATGTCCTTTCTCACTTCATGAGAACAGGCTAAGCACCAGGAAAAGTTGTTTTCTAAGTATCCGGGTGGGTGTGTAAAAATAAAAATCAATTTTGTTTTTGACAGCAATAACTCAAGGAAAAGGATTGAGAGAAAATAGAGTAATACGACACATTGATTTTCAATATGACCCACATTCAGTATTTTACTACTTATCACCTGCAATCCATAGAGTCACAGTTGCCAACTCTTTGGCACAGTCATCTCTGAATTATGCAGAGGTTGCTCCTGGACCTCCATTGTTATATCTTGCTGTTCTCAGCATCATCAGTCTCTTTTTCAGTACAGACGGGTCAAGTCTGAGATCTAGCCATGCTCAATGAAGCAGAATAGAAGCCCAGAGTTCTGATTCAGGTCCAGATAAATGAGGTTCAGATTGGCAGGGAAATTGGCTTCTGTAGTAGGTACAGCATTAACAGCTAGTGCCCCTATTAGGAGTCTGGGTGGAAGGGTACAAATGTAATAGAAATTCTCATTGATGTGGAATCTAGAAGGTTTGGGAAGTTCCATGGGAGAGGCTTAGAAGTAGAGGAGGGTAAGTATTTCACATCAAAGAAGTCTTAAACGACAGTCAGTAAAGCCTGAGGCCTAAGGTGATAGCAAATCTGGCAAGGCAGAATCAGAGAACCCAGGACCTAGGAACTGCTGTGGTAATAGCAGTTTGCAGAACAGGAGGAGAAGTCAAAGCAGAGACCAGACCCAATAAGAATTAGGGTACTTGGGTGAGGAATGCGGAAATAAATACAGACATTAGAGTTAGAAAACACATTGGGGTAAACTAACCAATGGTGTGAGTTGTTTCCAAGCCTGATCTAGTATTGGTTTCACAAGGCTTAAATTATCTCCTGATTGAGGTTAATACTGGCCTGAGGAATGGAAGGTGGCACTGAGTGTGCAGGTGAGTCTCAAGTGGTGGCCCCAGTGGTGGTACAGAGCAGGAATTGAATCTCAGGAATGTTTGGCAGCAAATCTCATGTTTTCCTCATTGCACCCATCATGCGACTTCTCCAAGAAAGAGACATGCCCTAGCTCTGCAGATATGATCTGTCTGTTTCACTAGGCCATATGCTTCTTGGAAGTAGATACTGTGTCTTTTTATTTTATTTTTTGAAACAGGGTCTTTCTCTGTTGCCTGGGTTAGAGTGCAGTGGTGTCATCATAGTTCACTGCAACCTCAAAGTCCTGGGCTCAAGCAATTCTTTTGCTTCAGCCTCCTGGGTAGCTGGGACTACAGGAATGTACCATCATGCCTGGCATAATATTTTTATACTTTACAGAGACAGGATTTTGCTATTGCCCAGGCTGGTCTTGAACTCCTGGCTTCAAGTGATCCTCCCACGTTGGCCTCCCACCACACCTGGCTGAAGCTGTGTCTTGAGTTCCTACCAGGGCCTGGCATATGCTTGATTCATATTTGTTGAATATAAAAGAAGGCACAGATGGATGAACAAATGGAAACACAGTCTTTGTTAAGTGAGATATCTGACTTTCCCAGAGTTCAGTGAGATATCACTGTCCCAAACATTCTATACTATTTATTGTTTTTATTTCATGATATCCAAGCAAACTGCTAATTTAAAAACAGTGACTTTCCTAGTGTATTCCTACTGGAAATGAAGGATAGATGTTTTGTGGATTTAACCACTAGTCACTGTTATTTTCCTATGTCATGTATCATATTGCCATGTGGTTAGTCCCTTATGCTAGTACATGTGGGTTAGGTGAGCAGTGTCAGCTCTGAGCAGATGAGCATTTGGTCTGAGAT
>NW_003852916.1:5051-6652 GCF_000181295.1 Otolemur garnettii | reverse complement strand
CTCACCACTGACTCATGTATGGGCTCAAATATTATTGACTCATGAATATTCAGGTTCTTGGTTTCTCTTGAGAAGTCCAAGGACCTGCTCATATTGGGTCTATTCCCCTGCCAGGCAACCATTAGCGGCTGCTTGAGTACTATCCCTGTGATACTGATCTCTCTTGTCACCTGACCATGAGGCTTCATGTCAGTTGAGGTGTATCACTGGGATTGAACTGCCATTGTTTTACTTCCCCCATTTATATTACCTTCCTGGTGAGTGTCAGCACTGGAGGTGGACAGCCCTGCTCTGGTGGGCAACCCTCTGGCATCCCCAATAATAGCTACCTTTGGTCGAACCCTTATTATATGAAAAGCAGTAGACTAACAATTTTTCTTTTTTTTTTTTATTAAATGATAGCTGTGTACATTAATGAAATCATGGGGTACAGTGTAGTATTTTCATATATAATTTGAAATAACAATTTTTCTTATACCTAGTTTTTAATCCTCATAAAAAATTATGAGGCAAGTATGGATATTTGCCCCCCTCCCCCTTTTTTTTTGAGACAGAATCTTACTCTCTCACCCTCACAGCAACCTCAAATTCTTGGGCTTAAGTGATTCTCTTGCCTCAGCCTCCCAAGTAGCTGGGACAACACGTGCCCGCCACAACACCCACCTATTTTTTAGAGACAGGGACTCGCTCTTGTTCAGGCTTGTCTTTAAATCCGTGAGCTCAGGCTATCCACCTGCCTTGGCCTCTTACAGTGGTAGAAATATAGCCGTGAGCCAACGTCCTGCCCTATGATGCCAAGTACGAGCTGTTATCTTCATTTTACAAGTGTGTAAAGTAAAGCTTGCAAAGACTAAGTGATAACATTGACATTCAAACCTTGAACTCAAAGCCTAAGTCCAAATTTGGGGCATTTATACTTCATATTGCACGCTTTCCCAACCACTAAGTTTTGCAACAATAGAATTACTGCTATAATGCAGTACTTCACCCCCTTTCTCTGTCCCTATGGGGCTGAATGCCAGGAAGAGGGGCTGAGCACCAGGTAGGACTCAGGAACACAGTCCAGCCCCTGTCATGTCTTGTGGTGCATATTATTCTCTGCTAGCATCAGTCTGAGCTGTTGCTGTGTTTGTTCTGAGAGGTACAGCTGTTCTAGAGAGGTCACTGTGACTCTCATAAATTATCAGTCTTGGCATTTGAATGTGTGCGTGTGCATATACCTGAGCTGTCCTGGCGCTATTCCTGGGGAAGCTCACATAAAAGGGCTTGAGCTCTAGCCTCACAGTTCAGCTGTCAGGCCAAGGAGATGTGGAAGAGGCTGATCCTGTGGGCTGGTGAGTGGGGCAGGTCCTAGCAGTGTCGGAAGGTACCATGCTTCAGAGTTTGTCATCTCTCTGGTGCCTAAAAGAGTGATCTGGGACTTAGAGAGCATGGAATGGGACATAGTGAAGGGTCACAGGAACCTAGGAAGGAATGTTCAGAGCAGTGGTTTTGACCCTGGTTGCACATTAGAAATTCTTAATGCCTGGGTTCTACCTTGCACAAATTAAGTCAGAATTTCTAGTGGAGCAGCCAGGATATCAATACTTTTTACTTTGCAG
>NW_003852916.1:0-3155 GCF_000181295.1 Otolemur garnettii | reverse complement strand
AACACTGCTGTCCATTGGCGGGTGGAACTTTGGCACGTCAAGGTGAGGTTTTGCTGTTACTGTCTCTCCCTGGGAGGGTGCAGGCAGGCTAGAAGTGAGGACAGCTTGGCCATGGACAGCAAAGTTAGTGCTCATAGCTCCCCAAGTCAGGGTTCCCTTGACCCCTGTATTCAGGGGACACCCTGACCTCTTCTCTATGGGGTTCAGATGAGATAGGAATTTCCAGCAGGTGGTATGAAAAGGAGGGTCAGAATGGGGCACTCACAATTGTCCTCTCAACCGTACAGAAGAGGAGAGTTTTTTTATCTTCCAAGGGGAGGAATTTTGTGCAGAATGAGATGAATAAGCCTCCAGCCTCTCAGGGCCTGGGTTTCTTCACTTTCTAAATGGAGCCAGTGATAATCAACCTCAAAGGGCTGTCTCAGAGGACAGGAAGTAACAATAGTATGTTCAGCTAGTGCCTTGGTTACACAGTACGACTCCACATGTGGTGGCTGCTCTTGTTAGCCTGTCACCATCCAGAGGTAATATGGAGATGACGAACTGCCTTCATTGTCTCTGAAGAAACCTTCTCACTATTTCATGGCTGGGGCCTGGGAGAGGCCATGTCTGGCTTCCCGCCTTAGGCATGAGATGCAGAGGGAGATGTGATACTACTTGGGAAGGCTATCCTGGTGAGATGGGGAGGTCGGGTGTGGGTGGTAGGCAGCTTTGCCCGGGCCAGGCTTTACCCCACCACGTGCTGAACACTCCTTGGGCCACACGCTGGGCTAGAGCTGCATGTGCCTTATTTCATGAATGCTCGGGGGAAGCTTACAGAGTGGCTGCCTGTGTTCCAAACTGGTAGGAAAGAAAGCAAGGGTCCCAAGTATTAAGGAACTTGCCCGACTTGTCCCAGGTGTCCCCTCAGGAATCACCCAGTAGGAGGTGGCAAACACGAAATGAAACTCAGGCCTGTGTATCTTTCTTTAAAATGTGGTTAAATATTCTCATCAAGGCCCATTGAACTGGCCCCAAATTGCTTAAAGTTCAGCTCCAGTAAGTTTGAATTTTTCTAAAAGTGTCTTCACTGTGGAGGATAAAATTAAAAAAATTTTAAGAAATCAAGCAAATGAACAAAAGAACAAAGATATAGGAGCCCCTTATCTGAGTAAGTAGTTCAGCCCAGGCCTGGCTTGGCTCATGATAGAGTCAGAGGAAGAAAGTCAGTGCTAGGACAGGTCGTGGGAATTGAGCAGGTACCTATGATGAGACAACACCAGGCAAGTGCCTTGCCAGTGGCATACCATGATTTGGGGGCAGAGCTGGACCAAGCCAGCTCTCCCCTCTCCAGCCTGTTCTCTTGGTTTTGTGCCTGTGCCACCTGGTCAGGGCAGTGCCTGGTTTTCATCTGCTCTCTGCTGCCTGAATTCTCCTCGATATGTAGCCTTTGGTGCTAGAAGGGGCACTAGAGAAAATGTGAGACTTTCAAAGATCTGCTCTCCTTTCCTCCAGCCATACCTGCAAGGTACCTGAAAGGAGACTGTGAATCTGTGGATAGTGTTCTTAGCCTCCCCCCTCTCTCTGCAGGTTCACCACAATATTGTCCACATTTACCAAACGTTCAAAGTTTATTGCTTCAGTTATTCCCTTCCTGAGGACACATGGCTTCGATGGTCTTGACCTTTTCTTCTTATACCCTGGACTGAGAGGCAGCCCTGTACATGACCGGTGGAATTTTCACTTATTAATTGAAGTAAGGCCAGTCCGGATGCTTCAGAATCCAGAAATCATTCTACTTTTATTATATCTGGGCTCGTGGGAGAGGAGGAGCATAAGGCCAGGGGCAGGAGAGAGGTGACAGAGTGTTCTTGTACTGCCATCACCTAGAGGTGTAGGGCAGAGTGGCTGCTGAGCAACTCTGTGGTCGCTTTCCATTCTCTGCATCCTAGACCTCCTCCGGTCCCTAGCCTCAGCGATAGCTGCAGGACTCAGCTTGCTGGGTGCCCTTAGGCAGTGTCAGCCTGCATTTGTGCTCCTGAGCTGGCTGGCCACTCCTTGACTAGATCATTCACCATGTTGGGTTGTGTTTGACTTTCTCACCAGCCTGTGATAGGGCCTGTGTCTGTGTCTGACTCACCTATGTGTCCCCAGCACTTGACTCATGGGGTTCAGTAAATGCTTCTGTCTGGTACCACCCCCTCTACTAGCATCATCTGTTTCTCTGCATCTTTCTCTGTTTCTTCCTAGGAGCTCCTGTTTGCCTTCAAAAAGGAGGCGCTACTCACCATGCGCCCAAGGCTGCTGCTCTCTGCTGCTGTATCTGGGGTCGCAGACATCATCCATTCAACTTATAATGTGGGTCTTCTAGGAAAGTGAGTGCATGTTGCCTCAGTTGGGCAGGACAATGGGAGGAAGAAGGCATCTTGACTTCTGAACCCCAGAACTTCCTAATCACTGTCTCTGAGCTTCCTGTGTGTCAGGTGCTTGTGCTTGTTTGACGGAGGATTTAGGAGCACGATGAGCACAAAGGCTACCTCCATTAATCCCTAGGGCTTTCTTTAGCCAATCAGAGAGGATCTCATTTCCACTCACAACAATATTAGCAGGGATAGTCTTCTGCATAGCCCATTGCCAGGTCTTACAGAGAGAGAATCGCAGGGCTTTGGCTTCTTCCCACCCAGAGCACAGCCGTAGGCCTGCACTGTGCACAGGTGCTAGCATTAGAGAGATAGGTAAATTAACAACTGCTGCCACAAAAACAAAACTAGGGACGTAGTCATACTCTTCGGAGCAGGTTTCCATGCCTAAATCAGCAGCTAGACAAAGAATAGCACACAAATCTTTCTGGACATGCCAAGTCACGGCTAAGTTTTCTAGAACCTCTTGAGTCAAGAATTTACATATGAGGAAACAGAAGCAAATGCAGACCAATAGAGAGATGGGCATTTCTGTGTGTGATTGTGCTAGGGAGAGTGATTTCAATGTAGAAGGAAGGATGAGAGACGGTGGGGGGGGGTGAGGGGGACAGGGAAGGTCATAGAATTTTTTAATTAACCCATCTGAGTTTCAATTTCTTTACCTTTAAAATGGAGATAGGTACAGTACTTAGGGCATTGGCCAAGTAAAAATTACATGAGATAGTCAGTGTAAAATCTTATACCTGTGACCTGATA
>NW_003852915.1:22375-28955 GCF_000181295.1 Otolemur garnettii | reverse complement strand
CAAAACACTGAATTGGGGTCTCCTGGATCCTTTTGGGGAGGGTAAAGGAAGTTTTCTGGAAATTCCATTCCAACCAGCTTCTATAAGGAAGCAGTTTTTCAATTCAGAGTTGAGCTATGCTCCCTCTATATGGCTGTGTTTGCTCCCCCCTTTCCCTAATTGTCTCCTTCCCATCTGGTAACACTGAAGTTAGAGATATGTGCATTTTAATGTTTACACATTAAAAAGAATTACCTTTAAAAAAATTCAGGAACGGTTGATATACCATAGTTGCGTTTCAGTATTAGCCTGAACAAAGGCAGATGTTGAAGAAATAATAGGCATCAAGCGTTAAATACTTTGTGCCAGGACTGTACCAGAAGCAAATTAATCAAATACATATGTGAATAACGAAGAAAACATGCGTACAGTAAATTAAGAAATCTGTCAACATTTAACCCTCCTCACATTAGCCATTCTTGGTGCACTATTCTTTGAATATGCTGATCTAAATTATGTTTGTTGGTAATTGGGCCTTTTCTAGTAATGTTGCCAAGTAACCACATCTGCAGCCAGAGAGACAATAACCCAGCTGAGTGAGTCAGGAAAGAAGGAAAATGTGTACACGGAAGCTCACTCAAGTGGAGGGGGGGTGGGGGGGTGTGTCCGCAAAAGAACACCAAGGCGGTGATCCATAAGGGCTAGGAGCGGAGCTTCATCCACTTCCAGAACACCTACCCTGCTCTCTCTGTGGGCAACAGGCTCAGCCTCCCCTCAAACCACTAAGTATCCTGTGCTCCTTCTCTGCTCCCCAGACTCTCCTGACCTTCTGCGGTGCGAAACCCCGGCCCCGCCCTCCCATTGCCCTCCTGGCTCCAGTAGGGCATCAGGCCCGACCCCCCCACCATCCTCTGCAACTTAACCCGCCTGGGTTCTGTGACGCACAGGTGCCCTAGCAACCCCCCGCCCTATGGGCGGGGCCGCGCAGGCGCCTGGCCCATGCCCATGGCTTCCCCCCACCTATCGCCGCCCGGATCCTGGGCCCGCCTCTGGGACTTTCACTTCCGCTGACTGGCAGACTGCTACTTGCAGAGGGCTCCGGATAGACCCCTCGGTGCTGCCTCCGTCGCGTCCCAGCCAAACCTAGCTGAGTGAGAAGGGCAGGATGGACGGTCGGGTGCAGCTGATGAAGGCCCTCCTGTCCCGGCCCCTCCGCCCCGCCGCACGTCGGTGGAGGAACCCGATTCCCTTTCCCGAGACTTTTGACGGCGATACTGACCGGCTCCCGGAATTCATCGTGCAGACAGGCTCCTACATGTTCGTAGACGAGAAGACATTCTCCAGCGACGCTCTGAAGGTGACGTTCCTCATCACTCGCCTCACGGGGCCGGCCCTGCAATGGGTGATCCCCTACATCAAGAAGGATAGCCCCCTCCTCAATGATTACCGGGGCTTCCTGGCCGAGATGAAGCGGGTCTTTGGATGGGAGGAGGACGAGGATTTCTAAACCCGGAGACCCTCGGGCCTGGGGTCTGGTGCTTTGGGGAGTGTTCGCTGTGCCGGTCACCACCGCCAGGTGGCCACTGGCCCTCTCCCCGCCGTGGCTTTCTTTTCTTACCTGGAAGACGGGGCGGTCTCCCCCCAGACTTCTGCCCCTCCCGTGTCGTGCTTGCCTTTGTTCCAGGAATACCTCTCCTGGCTCGCGATGCTGCCTCTGGGCCTTGCTGGAGCGTGCCACCTCTCTCTCCTGCCAGAGGAGCCCCTCCCATATCACTAGGAAGCTGTCCT
Organism: Otolemur garnettii; assembly: GCF_000181295.1. Taxonomy (NCBI): domain Eukaryota; kingdom Metazoa; phylum Chordata; class Mammalia; order Primates; family Galagidae; genus Otolemur; species Otolemur garnettii. Next base: position 27,188 of record NW_003852915.1, on the reverse strand, counting down.
GTGCTCCAGCTGCAAGCTGGGCTCCTGTTACATGCTGTACAGACCATCTGCAGCCTGCTGCTGCCCACCGCTCTCCGGCCACACTGCTAGACTGTTGCATCATTCTGCCCACACATCTGTGCTTCCTTTGCTACCGCTGTCGCCATGCTCCACATCTCATTGTCTGACTCTTGCTCTGTAATCTGGACTCATCTGGGAGGCATCTGAGCTGGCCACAGCCCTTGGACAATAATTCAGGCAGCTGGCCATTCCCCTGAAAGGGTCAGCCACCCTTTCATGTTCAGCGGGACCCATTTTCTCCTTATCGCTTGTGTTTCTGGAAGATGGCTGCCAGGGCCCAGGTGTGCTTGGTTGCCAAATCCAGTCATTCATTTTCTCCTGTGTACCACTTAGTTTTGCCCAGAATCCATTTCTCTTCTTAATTTGCTTCATTTTCACAGTGAGGTGCTTTTTGGTGAACAAAATTATTTCACTTTTTCCCAACTCGTTTATGCTCCTTGGGAAAATTCTTTTCCTTATTTTCAATAAATTTTACACACTATTGAAAAATATTTTGAGTCTCAATGCATATGTCACCTTTCTTTCCGTGGCCCTGAAATGGGATTCATGTCTTGTTCAGAAGCTCTATGCCTTGCTATTCAGTGATGTTGACTCCTGCATTATAAAACATTTAAGGAGGAATCTTATGGATGGAGATCCATGGGTGACCAGTCAGTTCCAGATGGTGAATCCCCTAAACTAGTTAAGGATGCCCCATGCCTTTCAGGAAATGGATCTTTACCCTCTTCTGGTCAAGGCCATGTCAGAAATCAGTCCGCAAGCTTTTTGAAATAGTTTTCCTCATTTCCAAAATTGATTTGGAAGGAGAACTTCCAGGTTGTTACAGAATATAAATCCCTACACATATTTTTGGCAAAGTTTTATTTAAACTATTATTCAGGGAATCAACAGAATGATGTAGATGCTTTCTGTGGCTTTTTTATTTTAAATTTTATTTTTTTTATTTATTAACTTTTTTTTTTTTTTTTAAGAGACAGAGTCTCACTTTGTTGCCCTGGATAGAGTGCTGTGGCATTGCAGCTCATAGTAACCTGCAGCTCTTGGGATTAAGCAATTCTCCTGCCTCAGCCTCCCAAGTAGTTCGGACTATAGGTCCCCACCACAGTGCCTGGCTATATTTTGTTGCAGTTTGGCGAGGGCTGGGTTCGAACCCACTACCCTTGGTATATGGGGCCAGCACCCTACTCACTGAGCTACAGGCGCCACCCCATGATGTAGATGCTTTTAAAAGGCATTTATCAATTATTGATTACATAGGTAGTGAGAGAAAAAAAATGCAGAACTGAGGTTGTTAATTTAAATATAAACCTGGCTGATGACGTGTAGGACAATAAAACTATATATAAACTTCTCTAACAGGCAGAAAAAAGTAATCACTCATTATGGTTTAGCTGCAATTTAGTCTCTCAAATTAATAGTACTGTAAAAAACCTCCATTTTCTTAACAATTGTTGGTCAACAAATTATACCAGTGTCCGGTGAAACAGAGGTGGGCTTATAGGACAATATAGTGGTATTAAAAGGATGTGCAGGCTCGGTGCCTGTGGATCAAGTGGCTAAGGGGCCAGCCACATACACCTGAGCTGTCAAGTTTGAATCCAGCCCGGGCCTGCCGAACAACAATCATGGCTGCAACAAAAAATAATTGGGCATTGTGGTGGGTGCCTGTAGTACTAGCTACTTGGGAGGTGGAGGCAGGAGAATCGCTGGAGCCCAGGAGTTGGAGGTTCCTGTGAGCTGTAATGCCATGGCACTCTACCCAGGGGGACAGCTTGAGGCTCTGTCTCAAACCAAAAAAAAAAAAAAAAAAAAAGATGTGCAAATTTTGCCCCATTTCTAAGTTTTGGTGATTTTTCCAGAACATCGTTAAAAGAATGAATCATTCAGGTGTTTTTTTCATTTTTCCTCTGTCTTTATCTATTTGAACAGTAATCTTTCTCCTTTGTTTAGTCCCTTTTATGACACTATATCAATACTATAGAATGGGTAGTTTATAAAGAACAGAAATTTATTCTCATAGTTTTGAAGGCTGAGGTGTCCAAGGTTAAAACATTGCCATCCACTGAGGACACCACTAAGCCAAAGGACACCACATTTTAGGCCAAAGGGCAAGTGACGATAAACTTTGTCTTCACATGACACAGGTGAAAACCTATTCCTACAATTTTTTTTATAGCAACAATCCATTCATGAGGGCTCTAAATGTGTCCCAAATGGTCACACTTCCCACTACTGTTGCATTGGGGATTAAGCTTTAACATGAAATTTGGGCTGCAGCCATGATTGTTATTTGGCATGAAATTTGGAAGACCAAACCATTGAAACTAGCAGCATTCATGTGCTATGGTTTGCAGGGCCATACATAGAGCTTGAGGTAAGTTATCTGATAATATATCTTGATTGTTTTTTGTAATACAGTTTGAAATTTATTTTATTCAAAAGATTTTCCCCTTTAATATTTAGCAACTTCTGTGGCCTGAATAGTGTTCTATCATTCTAAATGGTAGAATGGCAGCTACTTTGTTCTGTGACTACTAAATTGATACACTAAATAAGAATAGATACACTAAAAATAATAAAATGAGTAAAAAAGTCATACCTCAACACCACCAAATAAAATCTTGTATAAATATATGTAGTAAATAAACTAATTGAGTCAAGTAATCTCAACCTAGGAAATGATGCCTAAATGGCTAAACAGATTATATCATATGAAGTTTGGCTTTGAGGGCCCACTGTGGCTCTTTGCCCCACATCTTCACACTCTACTCGTCACCTCCCATTCTGTGACACCAGGTGCTTGGTACTTCCTCCTTTGTTCTCTTGCTCTCAGCTGGTTGTCTTCTTTGACAATAATAAATTGAATCCATGGGTTGAGAAACTAAAGCCCTTGGCTCGGTGCCCATAGCACAGTGGTTATGGCGCCACCCACATACACAAGGCTGGTGGGTTTGAACCCATCCCTGGCCAGCTAAGCAACAATGACAACTGCAACAGAAAAATAGCTGGTCATTGTGGTGAGTGCCGGTAGTCCCAGCTATTTGGGAGGCTGATGCAAGAGAATCCTGTAAGCCCAAGAGTTTGAGGCTGCTGTGAGCTGTGATTGCCACCCCACTCTACCTAAGGCGACATAGTGAGACTCTGCGTCAAATTAAAAAAAAGGAAGAAAGAAACTAAAGCCCATGGGCCAAAATCATCCACGTCCTGTTTTGTAAATAAAATTTTATAGAAACACAGCCCTGCTCATTTGTCCATGTGCCATCTATGGGTGCTGTTAACCCTACAATGACAAAGTTGAGTAGTAAGAACAAAAACTTTATGGCCTAGCCGGGCGTTGTGGCGGGCGCCTTTGGTCCCAGCTACTTGGGAGGTGGAGGCAGGAGACTCGCTTGAGCCCAGGAGTTGGAGGTTGCTGTGAGCTGTAATGCCACGGCACTCTACCCAGGGGGACAGCTTGAGGCTCTGTCTCAAAAAAAAAAAACTTTATGGCCTATAATGTCTAAAATATTTACTATATTGTCTAAAAAAAGTTACTATCTGATCCTTTAAAGAAAAGGTTTCCTGGCTCCTGGTTTTATTTTTGTTCCTCCAAATAGTGAAAACATCATTACTGTGCAGTTTGGCACGTAATAGGACAAAGTCTTGCAGTCACAGGAGAAATTTAAATTGTTTAATAAAATGTAGTTTTAATTATTTATAGCTTTTTAAAAACAACTGAAACCAGGCAAATTATGAGGCTATTTCAAGGTGCTAGCAGTCTGCTTTCCTGGAGGGGGACAAAGGACAGTGTGTTAAGCATATTCATTCACTGTTTGCTTTTAAACATAGATTCTGCTGAAGCAGTTGAAAAAATGTTTGGGAGCAGTTTATATTATTGAGTTGGTTGGGCATATTCCTGGGATCTGTGCCTACTGGCTCTGGAGGCAATTAGAATGGGTACCGACCTGCTGAGTATCCTTTGAACAATGTCAGTAACTGCCTACCCTCCTCAACAACAAGGGCCCTGCAGTTTTCTTTCTCCTGACAGAATGTCCCTGTGAAGGAATTGTTCCTTAGACTATACTTAGTTCTATCATTCCAAGTCTCATTTCGTGCTGCAGATATCTTGGGGAGGATAACAGTTTGTAAGAATTAATCATAAATATCTTCACAAGATTCCATAAAGAACAGAAGAAATGGTATTTGTCTTAGTCTGGTGAGGCTGCCACAATAAATTACCACAGACTGGGTAACTTAAACAGCAAAGATTTCTTCTTTTTCTTTTTCAGGTTGATAGTAGGGTACCTACAATTAGGTTACATCCCTTGTGTTTGTAAGGTAAAGTCCAGGATGTAGCTTTGTCCTTCACCCAGGAAGTGTGCCTTATACTTGTGACAAACATTTATTTCTCACAGTTTTGGAGGTTGTAAAGTCCATGATCAAAGTGGGAGATTTGGTGTCTGCCTTCAGAAACCTGATGGTTGGGGAAAGTCCCCTGCTGAGGGCCCTCTTCCTGGATTGTAGGCCACCTGCTTCCTGTGTCCTTTAAAATTTGCAGAGGAGAAAGAGACTGGTCTTTTCCTCTTTTTATAAGGGCATTATCCCATTACAGGGGCTCTGCCTTTCTGACCTCCATTAAACGTAATTACCTCTCAGAGGCCCCACCTCCAAATGCCATCACATTGGGAATTAGGGCCTCTAGGTTAACATCAGTTCATAAAGATCACTTTTCTGTCTCACCAACTGTAATTATCATTCTTGGTTTGTTTGGCTC
>NW_003852915.1:7387-22205 GCF_000181295.1 Otolemur garnettii | reverse complement strand
CTCACTTCCTTCTTAACATCTATCCTCTAACACAGCGGTTCTGAGCCTGTGGGTTGCGACCCCTTTGTAACAATGAAAATACATCCTGCATATCAGATATTTAAATTACGATTCATAACAGTAGCAAAATTACAGTTATGAAGTAGCAACGAAAATAATTTTATGGTTGGGGGTCACCACAACATGAGGAACTGTATTAAAGGGTCATGGCATTAGAAGGCATTAGGAAGGTTGAGAGCCACTGCAATACAAATAATCACTCTCACAAAGATTGAGAAGACTGCAACCACCTCCAATGTGAATATCAATAAAAAGAGAAACAAAGACTGATAAAATGAAAATGAATATAAAAGTTATAATATGGAAAATGCAATTTACCTTTTTTTGTTGTTTTTGGTGCTTGGGGCCAATATTGACCTAAAGCCTATAATTAAGATAGAGTTCCACAAACTTTGTGACACACACACAATTTAACATGGGAAATAAAGGCTTAGAGGGGACAGTGTGATGGTAGTTTAGTACCCTGAGACCTAGGGATCCTGGGCAATCCGCATAAGAGAAAATGTATCTGATAAGAAGCTGGAAGGTACAAGTTTCAAGCTGTTATAAACTCATAGTTTACATATAGTATATTGTTGAACACCTGTCCATGTTTTATTTAACTCAGGGAATAAGCAGAATGACAGAACTAGTTCAAAAAGTCATTTAAGAATCTGTGGGGAAAGAAATGTGATAATAAAATCGTTAACTTAGGTACAAACTTGGTTGATATCCAGAAAAATATTGCTCCTTCACCATAGTTTTACAAATTAACCTTTTACATTTACAATATTATATTTTAAAAATTCTTCTCGCTAGTCAGTTGTTGGTCAAAGTTACATACTGATAAATGATTTTCAGGTATGGTTATTAGAAAACTCTGTCCTGATATTAAAGAGTGGTGAAGTCCTCTTTTTGCCTCAGTTTCATATGTGAGTGATTTTTCCAGAAAAATGGAGGGATTATATATATCACACTGTATACCTTTATTTTTTCTTCTTTTTGTTTGGCAGGTAAATTTTGCCTTCCATTAATTCTGTATCCTGTGATTTGATGGGCCATGCATAGAGAGCTACCTAATGTGCACTAAGACTTTGAAACCTCCTTAATTTATCAAGTTTTTATATGTTAATGTAGCAAAGTACTGTTAAAGTTAATTGAACATTTCAAATTATTTGAAAAAGAAATCTTTTGTTTTTTATTCAACTTACTTGTTTTTTAAGACACTTGAAACTGTGCCAATAGAGGGGAATCTTGTTTTCCTTGATGATAATTAGAGACAGTTGGATCAAGCCAGAGAGTTACAATGTTTGTGGATTGGGCTCCCTGCCTTTTCTCTTCCTGGTTGAACCTATCACTAAGGAGCAAGTCCTCTTGGACTTGGAGCAAGACCCACCATGGGCAGCCATTTTCTGATTTGTAGTTGGGTAAACAAGTAGCTGCTCACCCTAACCCTTAAGTGGAAGTCCTGAAAACTTTTTTCTTTCTCATACAGACTCTCTGAACCATTCCTCTGCTGAGGGCAGAGTGGGCCCCTCAGTTGGAAGGGAAGGAAGCTCCTGTTCACCTTCCCATGGAGTGAAGGCCTAGGCATCATCAGAATCTGATTAGAAATGTCATATGTGATCATAGTAGAAACCTTGGAATAAACAGAATAATACCAAATGGAAAAGGAATATCCATGATAATCAATTTAGCATGTTATTTTTTTCTTCAAGAATTATCTAGCTCTTAAATTACGTAATTATGATTGTATACAGTTGTCAATGAAGCCATTTTCAGTTATTTTATATCATGAACCATAACTTACATCAGCACAGCATTTGAGAAAACCTAATTCCAATGCCTATATAACATAAATATGCCATAATATACCTAATTATTCTGTTTTTTGTGATATATGACTGCCCAAATTATTTTCTTAATTTAAGTAATGCTTTGATCACCATTTGTAAACATAAATCTCCACATATTTTGTGGCTATTTCTTTAGATTAGAGTGCTAAATTTGAGTTACTATATAAAAGGTATGAACATGTTGAGACTGAATATACTTTGGAAAAATTTTTTACAAAAGCATACATTAATTTTTATTTCCACTGGTAGACTGTGAGACAGTTCCCCTCCATTGCACACTCACAAACAGGGTTCATCTTTTCTCATTCTTTTAAATTTGTAGACAAAAAGAATTTTTAATGATTTTCATTTTATTTTCTATGATTATTACATTAAGGTTGAACCATGTTTGTATATTTGTTGTGCATTTATTTTCCATCTTTTCTGAGTTGGCTGGTCAAATAATATTTCCACAGTTCTTTTAGGGTTGGAGTGTTTTCCAGATGATTTTTATAAGCTCCCTATTTATGAAGTTTATTGACCCTTTGTGATGTTGTAGCAGGTGTATAGTCTCAACTTTGCTTTTTATCAAATTTTTGGTTTTTACATGATTAAATTATGTTGCTACTATGCAAGAGACAGTAATATTTAAATGATATTTCTTGCAGTTTCTTCATATTTCTTTTTTATCTTTACTTTTTTAAAATTCATCTGTAATTTATTATTTAATTTATTCATCTGTAATCTGTTTTTTAAATTCATCTACATGCACTTAAAAAATACCAGGGCTTGGCGCCTGTTTTCAGTGGTTAGGGCGCTGGCCAATGCACCTGGGCTGGTGGGTTCAAACAGGCCCCGGATGTGCTAAACAACAATGTCAACAATAACAAAAACAATACCCAGGAATTGTGATAGGAGCCTGTAGTCTCAGCTACTTGGGAGGCTGAGGCAAGACAGTTGCTTAAGCCCAAGAGTTTGAGGTTGCTGTGAGCTGTGACACCATAACACTCTACCTAGGGTGACATAGTGAGGCTCTGTCTCAAAAAAATAAACAAATAAAAAATATCAGGAATTGTTTTTTCACAGATATCTTTCTTTAAATGAATTCTATTGATTCGTGAAGGCTGAGTTATCATGCATTTCTTTTTGTACACAAAAGAAATGTATTATGTACATGTATACATGTATACATACATGTATTCTTTTGTATTATGAACCTTTTCTGGGCAGCTGTGTCTCTTGTCTCTGAACTTTCTGCCCTGTGATAGAAGTTGTGCTGGTGATGAAATTGCCTCAAGGAGGCGCTGTACCCAGATGTGGTGTTGAGTTACACAAGTAAAAGCTCATCTTCAAACTTAGTCCAACCTCAGGAAGGTGTACATGTATACTCACTTTCCTGACCCACTGCATTCATGTGGTATCTCTATCAGGCCAACTAGTGGTATGGGAACACCTAGTCGTGCAATTCTGAAAGATTATAATGCTCTGAAGATCCTGAGTCTCCACTTGTGAAAAAAGGGTCATTCTTAGGTTGAAAACAGATATCTCATGGAAACTGTGATTTATCACTTTACTCTCACTTTTGCCTCCCTTCCTGTTACTAGTAGACTGCAGTTTGGTGTCATAGTCTAGGCTTAATGTTTATAGATTTGTCCTTTTGGGATGAATACCAGCCGACTTCTTTGAATATTATTTTGTATTACCTCTCTTGTCCTTTGGCACTTGAACACCCATTAGAGACACCCAACTCATGAGACTTAACTTTGTATTGACTATATTTTTTTCTGTGCTCTAGTTAATCTTACCTCTTTTGGGGAAATTTCTCTTTCTCAAAAGAGGAGGATGGTGTAGAAATAAGCCAAAGCACACTCTTTGCTAGCTTTTTTTTTTTTTTTTTTGAGATAGTCTTGCTATGTTGCCCTCAGTACAGTGATGTGGCATCACAGCTCACAGCAACCTCAAACTCTTGGGCTTAAGTGATTCTCTTGCCTCAACATCCCAAGTAGCTGGGACTACAGACACCTGCCACAATGCCCAGCTATTTTTTGGTTTTAGTTGTCACTATTTTTTGGCAGGCCTGGACTGGATTCAAACCCACCAGCTCTCGTGTATGCAGTTGGTACCCTAGCTGCTAAGCTACAGGCACTGAGCCTCTTTGCTAGCTTTTGTCAGCAACTAGCAAGAGCATCCTCAGATTGGATGCCACTGGAGAAACCAACCATTAAAATGATCGTGCTGTTGGAGAATAGAAAGCAATGAACTTAGGAGTGACTAATGCATCATGGTACATCAAGAGGTCAATGCCATCTGAACAATTAACCTGCTGAAAAGGAGAGAATATTTTGGTGCAAGTTACAGTAGGGTTCCTTCCAGAAGTAGCCACAGCTTCAGGATAGTAAACAGGTCATGACCTCTAAGGTACCGCTCTAGTGTGGAACAGAGTGTTACTGCTTCTACCTTAAAATTGACCTTACAAACTGAATGCAATTTTTATGAATGTAAGGCAAGTCCTATGTAGATCAGAAACATAAAATAATGTTTTATGAAATGTCTGGGTACCACAGCCAAGCCAAGTTGACATATAAAATTAACCATCATGAGTCCACCCCTTATTAACTGACACCCATATTCATCTCCTTAAACCACATTTAATTTCCAGATAATGATGATAACAAGGCCACAGTTCTACCTATCATGATACCACCATCCCATGTACAGCCAAAAATGCACTAACTCCTTCCCCAAAAGAGGAAGTGAAGTCTTTTTGTGATGTTTACACTTCTCCATGATACCCCATAGCTTAAATGTTATAATATCAAATTAATAATATTTAAATACTATTACAGAAAGTCAATACATCATATGTTACATGACAAGCAAATAAAAGAGGAAACAAAACATATACACTTAAATACTCACAAACATATTAAGAGCACAATTAAAATACCCTGGAGAATCACAGTCTTTGTCTGTTAACTGGTCACATGGTCATATTTTGATTCCACTGTCCACTCTGTATTCACTTTGCCTTCAGTAAGCACCTCAGCTAGTCACGGTTCTTTTCCTGGTGGGGTTACCCAAACTTTAATTCCTGAAAGGCTGGGGCCATTAATAGTCTTGACTGGATTAGGCTTTTGTACTTTTCTAATGACTTTAATCGCAGTGCTTAGTAATGTTAAAAGATGTCCTAAGGAATCTTCTGTATTCCAGACATTACTCTTTTTTTTTTTTTTTTTTTTGAGACAGTCTCAAGCTGTCACCCTGGGTAGAGTGCTGCAGTGTTACAACTTAAGCAACCTCAAGCTCTTGGGCTTAAGTAGCTCTCTTGCCTCAGCCTCCCAAGTAGCTGGGACTGCAGGTGCCCACCACAATGCCCAGCTATTATTTCGTTGTAGTTGCAGTTGTCATTATTGTTTTAGCTGGCCCAGGCTGGGTTTGAACCCGCCAGCCTCAGTGTATGTGGCTGGTACCCTACCCATTGAGCTACGGGTGCCACCAAGACATTACTCTTTCTTACCTCCAATTTCCCTTCGGTAGTCATGGTCAGTCACTCCAGTAAGCATTGTAACTCCCTTCTTTACCTGTTCATTCATAGGTTTTATAAGCCTAAGTTGACCTGGGAGCAGCCTTAACTTCCAGTTCAATGGAGTCGTTATGTCTCCTTGTGGAAATATTCTTCCCTCTGGAACCAAGACCTCCATGCCAACAGACCATAAGGTCATGGGAACAGGAAGCAAAAGTTTTACCAGTGGGTCACTGGAATAAATGGTGAGTGTACTGCTTCCATTTCCACCCTTTAATTCCTTGGCCCACAAATCCTGATGATGGGAAAAACAGCAGAATATATTGAACACTGATTCAGAGCATAGACAGCCTTCTGAAGAATGTAGTCCTTGCCCTACAAGATATTGCCACCTAGCTGGTGCTGTAACTGAACTTAAAAAGGACGTTCCAGCATTCTGTCAAGCTAGCTTATTTAGGATGGGGGGAAACATGGTAATATCAGTGAATGACATGATCATGGGCTTCCATCACTTTGTTTTTTTGTTTTCTTTTTTTGTTTGTTTGTTTTGCAGTTTTTGGCTGGGGCTGGGTTTGAACCCACCACCTCGGGTATATGGGGCTGGCGCCCTACTCCATGAGCCACAGGTGCCGCCAGGCTTCCATCACTTTGAAATGAGTTCTGTGGTCAGAAGCAATGTTGTAAGAAATGCCATGACAGTGGGTAAATTATTTTGTATGGCAGTTTGGTAGAAACATTGTGTGAAGGGAAGGCAAATCTGTATCTGGAGTGCCTATTCCAGTAAGGAAAAAACTCTGCAATAAGCTAGCTGTGTAAACAGGTAGCTCAGACCCCTATGTCAACACCATAGTTGCACCAATGTCATTACCTCGGCTCATACCTCTAGTCACATGAGAAGAGCAAGTTTCACACTACCAGTTGAAGGAAAAGGTGAAGGACCAAGCTTAGTTTGTCAGTGGGTTGGCTTGGTGTGAGGGTTCAAGCTGGAACTGAATGCCATTACAACTGTAACTGAGGGTGGTCTTGATAGTCAGTGGAACAGTAAAATCAGACTGGGCAAAGCTGTGAGTAGTGCACCTGGTCATACACTTTGTGTAGAAGTGGCCTGAGATGAGAATATAATAGACTTGTGGTCATCAACTAATGACTTGGCTCTCTGGCCTGGATAAAAAGGGACTGGAAGGTCAGAAACAAGGATATTTAGGGTAAAAACATATCAGTGAATATATGGCAGTTGATACAGAGAGTAAAGATTTCTCTTATCACATGTTTTAATGTCCATAAGAAATCTTGCACCATGGAAGAAGCACTGAAAAACTGAGCAGATAAAATGATTCAGCAAATCGAAAATAGTCAACATTGATCATTATTCTCCCCAGAAATGGCATGAAGATACATGAAAGGAGTTGATATGGTGGAAAAGATGAAAGTTATACATGCATCCAATTTTTATTTAAATTGAGACAAAGTCTTACTTTGTCATCCTTGGTAGAGTATTGTGGCGTCATAACTCACAGCAGCCCAGCTCTTGGGCTTAGGTGATTCTCTTGTCTCAGCCTCCCTAGTAGCTTGGACTACAGGTGCCTGCCACAAAGCCCAGCTATTTTTGTTGTTGTTGATGTTGTTGTTTAGCAGGCCTGGCCCAGATTCCAACACATTAGCCCTGAAGCATGTGGCTGGTGCCCTAACCATGAGCTAGGGGCATCCAATGCATCCAATGTTTTGGAATTTCACTTACCAAGGCCAATCTAGTTACTACTGCTTCTGAATTTACAACTTGCCTATAATAGAGAACTATGCTAAGCCATCAACAAATTATAATTTCTGAGCTTCAAGTCAGTGACAAGTTACATATGTATGTATATATACACATATAAATATTTATATTTATATTTATATTTGTGTGTGTGTGTGTGTGTGTACACAATTCCTCTTGGAGATTAATAGGCTTCTTGGTAGCAAACTGATTATTTTGGTCCCCTCCAAACTGAATGGGCTAGGAGTTTGCCCTCACAGGGATAGATACCTACTCTCAGAATGGGTTTGCCTTTCCCATCTACATTAGTCTCAACTAACAGCGCTATCTGGAATCTAAGAGAATTCATGATCCACAGGCAAAAAGTCCACCTAGCATAGCATTCCACTTCACAAAGAAGGAGATGTGAGAGTGCTCCTGAAAATATAGGATTTACTGGTCATATCAACTATGACACTATACAGAAAGAAGCTAAAGTCATAGTGTGCTAGAATGGTCTTCTAAACACATAGCTAAAGTGTGATGTCAGAAGAAATACTCTGTAAGGTTGAGGAAAAAATACTCTGTACTCTGACATCCTTCAGACCCAGTATGTGTGTTAAATAAGAGAACTATATATAGTGCAATAAGAATAATACATGGGTATAAGAACCAAGAGGTGGATGTAAAGTAGCCCTATTTACCATCACTCTAAATGACACACTGGAGCAAATTATATTCCCACTCCCTGCAACTCAAGTCCTGCTAACTTAGAGGTCCTGATCTTCAAGGGGATATAATTTTACTGGAAAACACAGCTGTAAGCTATAGTTATCACCTGGGCACTGTGGACCAGCAGATAAGAAGGGGCAATACTAGCAGAGGTAATTGACCTCAACAGGAAGAGGTCCAGTTGCTTTTACATAATTGATACAAAAAGAAAAATGTGTAAACTCAAGTAATTTACTTGGTGCCTCCTAGTACTTACTCCCTTGCTCAATTTTAACTGTGAATTGTTGCACATTTGTAGCCACTCTGAGCTGAGAAAAATATGGTCACCAAAGCCTCAGGCCCTTAAGGGATGGGATTTGAGTCTTATCACCAGGTAAGCTACCAAAACCTGCAAGATGATTATATTAGTCGGGGTTCTCTAGAGAAACAGAAACCAATAGGAGATTAGAGAGTAGATGAGAGGATTTATTAGTGGAATTGGCTTCCATGATTATGAAGGCTGAGAAGTCCTATGATATGCCTTCTGTAGCCTGAAGAACCAGGGAAGCTGGTGGCATGGCTCAGTCCAAGCCCAAAAGCCTGAAAACCAGTCCCAGGTCAAAGGTCTGAGAACATGAAATGGAGTGAGGGAAGAGCCACTGGTACAAGTCCAGAGTTCCAAGGCTGGAGAACCTAGAGTTCTGATATCCAAGGGCAGGAGAAAAAAGGTGTCCCAGCTCCAGAAGATAGAGTGAATTAACCTTTCCTTTGCCTTTTTGTTCTATTCAGGACCTCAGCTGACTGGATAAAACCTACCCACATTGGATGAGGATGGATCTTCCTTACTCAGTCCACTTATTCAAATACCAATCTCTGATGGAAACACCCTCACAGACATACCCAGAAATAATGATTTACCATCAGTCTGGGTATCCCTTAATTCAGTCAGGTTGACAGTTAGTATTAGCCATCACAGTAATACCTGAAAATGATGAGATTTTAAAATGGATAGTGAAGGAGAAAAAAAATAAATAAATGTTGTGGCCTAAGAGATAATTACAGGGGTAAGGGCCATAGTTCATTATACTAATCTACATCTTCTAAGTTTCCCTCAGGAAAAGAGGCCATGGGAACCCTGAAGCAGATGCTTCTCTAATCTCCATGGGAAGTAGATCTGCACAGCACAGGGAAGTGTGTCACTCGGGTCTCTCTTCAAGGCAACCTCATAAGAGGATAATAGAAGCCACCTTCTAGTTGCTGCACTTTTGGAAGCAATGCAGTGTGTGCACTGAGGTTACACTCTCCTCAGCTGCTACCAGCCAATGACTGAGTAAAGCAGGAGTACCAGACACAGAAAATTCCTGTCTGATACAGGATTTCAGTAACTTACAATCTTCTCTGGATTCCCTATCAGCCAGAACAAGATTTTCTCAGGCTGGAACTATACACTGGTTCATCTCCCGCTCTCCTTTCATGGGTGTCAGACCCATGTCATGGTCTGAAGCTCTCACCACCTTTCTCTTATCCCCCCTAGAATGTATGAGAAACCATTGGGACATTTATAACTCAAAAAAATTACCCAGATCCCAAGACCGATATATAAACGTGAATATTGAGAGACAACTCTGATAAGGAGATATTGCAGAGTTAGTGTGCTGACTCATAATTTCTAAAGTGTTGTGTAAAGTTGTATATATGCTCATGGGACCAGTACAAAAGTTAATGCTCTGAATTTCACTGAGATTAATCCTCTCCCTCTCCTTCCACAAATGTACTACATTAAAAGGAGCCAGACTATGCAACCACAAAGAAAGATGGAGACTTTACTTCCTTCGTGTTTACATGGATGGAGCTGGAAAATGTTCTTCTTAGCAAAGTATCACAAGAATGGAAGAAAAGTATCCAATGTACACAGCCCTATTATGAAACTAATTTATGGCTTTCATATGAAAGCTATAACCTACTCATAGCCTAAGAATATGGGGGGAGAAGGGGGGTGGATGGGTGGAGGGAGGGTAATTGGAGGGGTCACCTCTGTGGTTTATCTTACAAGGGTACAGTGAACCTTTCTGAAAGTAGAATATAAACGTCTTAACACAATAACTAGGAAAATGACATAAAGGCTATGTTAACCAGTTTGATGAAAATATTTCAAATTGTATATGGAAACACCACACTATACCCAATGATTGCATTAATATACACAGCTATCATTTAATAAAAAAAAGGAGCCAGAGGCCTTTTTACAGAGGTGAATTCCCTCACATTTTCCATGTATTTCAGAGTAAAATGGCCTACAGAATCTAGAGGGGTTGCGACCTATGGGTTGCGACCCCTTTGAAACAATGAAAGTATATCCTGCATATCATATATTTACATTACAATTCATAACAGTAGCAAAATTATGAAGGGATGGCATTATGAAGTAGCAACGAAAATAATTTTATGGTTAGGAGTCACCACAACATGAGGAACTATATTAAAGATTTATGACATTAGGAAGATTGAGAACCAGTGATCTAGAATAAAAGAGGCTGTATGTACAGACCAGGCCAGAGAGTTTTTCTCTTGAAGACATTGATACAAATATGGGACATGTTATCAGTTGAATTGTGTACCCACAGAGTCCCAATTTCCAATACCTCAGAACATGATTTTATTTGTAAGTAGGGTTCTTACAGAGGTAATCAGGTTAAAATAAAGTTTTTTTTGTATAGGCCTTGATCTAATATGACCAGTGTCTTTATATAAGGGGGAAATTTTGACACAGAGACAGAGGTGAATAGAGGCAATATGATGTGAAGAGAAAGATTCAGGGAGAAGACAGCTATGAACAAGTCAAAGAGGGAGACCTGGAACAGACCCTTCCTTCACAAGCCTCAGGAGAACCAATCCCGCTGACAGGTCCTTGATTTTGGACCCCAAGCCTCCAGAACTGTGAGGCAATAAATTTCTATTGTATAAACTGCCCAACTTTGAATAGCAGCCCAGGAAAATTAGTACAGGACTATTCTTGTAATCTTTCTTTGTGAAAGAAGGGAACTTCTCAGGCTTACAAATACACTTTAATTTTGAAGATGCCTGAATAAAATCCCTTGGTAAATGACAATCAAATTTCTATCAATAGGTTCCCATATTGAAAAGTGAATACTTATGCAAATAACAAAGACATTATCCTGTCCCACATCATAATCTTTTTCTTACTCCAAGTGTCATCCCTTCTAAACACAGGAACCATTTGAGTAGGTGAAAGTTTTCACAGTCCCAGCAGTCCTGGCAGTTGCCACTTCACACAGTGTGTTCCCAAGGAAGGAATGCTAAAGGCAGGCTGACAAAGTCAGAAATTCTTCTTGCTTTTCATAGGAGGTGATAGTCTTCCCTAATTTCCTTATATTGGGCATTTTACTATGAAGTGTTTGTGATTAGTTTTTCACAGCTAATTGCTTTTTTTCCTCACTCCTTTGCATATTCTTCCCTATCTATTGGTATCTTTTGCTTCCCAGGTGTGGCTTCTTGGTTAAGACAGAGTAGAAAGTAAGGGAGAAGACTCAAAATGACGACTGCAAGGGCTGAGACTGCAAACTAACGAAAAGAATGAAAAGGGCTTCCCTTATTCCCTTACAAATGCTGTTTCCTCTGTCCTTTATGAAATTTTATTATTTTTTTTTATTGAGATAGTCTCACTTTTTCACCCTTGGTAGAGCGCTGTGGTGTCTCAGCTCACAGCAACCTCAAACTCTCGGGCTCAAGCGATTCTCTTGCCTCAGTCTCCCTTAGTAGCTGGGACTACACAGGTGTGCATCACAACACTTAGCTATTTTGTTTGTTTGTTTGTTTGTTTGTTTCTTTAGCAAGCCTGGGCGAGCGTTCTAACCCATCAGTCCTAGAACATGTGGCCAGCACTCTGACCACTGAGCTATGGACACCCCCTCCTTTATGGAATTTTGGGAAGATATTTGTGATTTATTCTTGCAAATTATTACCTTTCCCAATGTACTTGTAGCATGAGAAAGGAATTGGAATGATAGAACTAGTATAGTGGAAGGAAGAATTCCCTGAGAGGATCATTCTACCAGAAGGAAGCGAACTGCAGGGGCATTATTGTTGATGGAGCTAAGGGGGTTATTTGGCAGGTTCTTACCAATTCTACCTACCTCCAGAGCCACACAGATCACAGAGAATGTGTGATACCTACTCAGTAATGTAAAATGCTGCCAAACACTTTCCTAACAACTTCAGAAGAATAAACAGTGCAAATGTTTATTGTCTTTCAATTATCTTTCATACTCATCCACAAAGACTGCCTGCCAGCACCTTGAACCGGCCCCCACTATTAGCCTGGTTTCAGTTGTTTTAAGAGTCCTGCCAATTTTAAGAACTTAATTTTACTAACTGAAATATTCTGCCTGCTTTCAAGATTTTGACCTATGATGAGCCAAATTACAAGCTAGTGATGTTTTCTTTGTGAGAACAAAAGTATAATCAGATACATAATGCAGATAATGTACTTTCAACTCCTCTTATAGCCCGGCAAACAACAGTGAATAAATGACAAAAACTGTTCACATGGAGGGTGGGAGAGAGAGGGAAAAAAGAAATGCAGCTGTGAGTCATTCTTCCATCTCATGTTCTATAAAAATCACCAAAACATAGAAATGAGGCAAAATGTTGAATGCACCACTGTGACAGTTAATTCTGATTCAACTAGACTGAACCATGGGGTGCCTAGGTTATTTGGTCAAGCATTATTCTGGGTATGTCTGTGAGTGTTTGGGCTGAGATTAACATTCAAATCACTAGACTGAGTAGAGCACACTACCCTTCCTAATGTGAGTGGGCTTCATCCAGTTGGTGGAAGGCCTAAATAGGGCAAAAAGGTTGATCGCTGTAAGAGGGAACTCCTCTTACCTGACTATTTAGACCTGGGACATTGGTCTTTTCCTACTTTCAGACTCCAACTGAACCATCAGAACTTTTTGGATCTCAGGCATACTTGCTTTCAGATTAGAATATATATCATGGGTTCACCTGATTCTCAGGCTATTGGAGTCAAACCAAAACAAGACATCAGCTTCCCAGGGTCACTGGTTTACTACAAATCATAAGATGTCTCAGCCTTTAAAATCATTAGACCTAATTCCTTATAATATTACAATGGAATATATACACATAGTCCTTGTTGGTTTTCTGCAGAACCCTAATATAAGCTTTTAATATCATACCAGAACATTGTTCTATAAAACCAACTCAGCTGGGATATTTAGCTTTATTAGATAAAAAATTGATGACAAAGCAAAAGGCTTTAGACATCAATAAATATAAGTTAATCTAAATAATGATGAGGTGATGATTTATTTTATGCACATTAAAAGTTATAGTTTTAGGGCAGCGCCTGTGGCTCAGAGGAGTAGACCGGCCCCATATGTCGGAGGTGGTGGGTTCAAACCCAGCCCCAGCCAAAAACTGCAAAAAGAAAAAAAAAGTTATAATTTTATTTACCTTCAGGTTATCAACCAGGTTTCTACTTAATCACAGTCCTGCATTACTTACTTTGCTACCTATAAAATTGAGGCAATATACATATAAATACTATTTCTGAAGCACCTAAGCCTGCTGGGACCCTAACTAATTAGATAAAACTTTGATAGGTGTTCACCAAAAAAAAAAAAAAAAAAAAAAAAAAAAGTGTATATTTCTGGCTTGTTTCAATATGAGACATGTGCTTTAAAGCCATTTTTTAAAACAAAGAATCATTTCTGGAATTTTTCCATAACTATTCACATTGCCTCAGTTATATTCAGATCAAGGTCCATGGGGTCAAAGTCACTGGTTTAGAAGATCTCTCATTTGGCACTTGATGGCTGTCAGTGAGGTCTCCATTCTCAGAACCAACCACCACAAAACAAAATCTTTTGTTTTATGATGCAAGAATAAAGACTAGCCAGCTTGTGAACAAAATATGAATCCCATTTACAATACCAAAAGAGAAAGCTGCCATATGCACAGAGACTCAATTCTTTTTCAGTAGTGTCTGACATTTATTGAAAATAAGAAAAGACTTTGTACAAGTAGTATAGAAGAACAGGGCAGACTGCAGGGATTACTGTGTTAAACAAAAGGCACACATCAGAGACAGCTGTGAATTCAGATAAGAAATAGACTCTAGGCAAAACTAAATGGTCCATGGAAGAAAATGAGTGACTGCATTTGGCCACCAGGCACAACAGGCTCTGGCAGCCATCTGGCAAGGAACACAAGCGGTACCTGGGAATAGAAAGAAAATGGTTCCCCCTGGAACTGAAAGACTGGCTGGCCCTTTCAGAGGGATGGACAGCTGCCTGATTCATTGTCCAAGGGCTGTGGACAGCTCAGATACCTCCCAGATGAGTCCAGATCACTAAGAGCAGCAGTCTGTCAGAAGGATGCAGTGCATGGCGACAGCAGTAGCAGAGGCAGCGCAGGCGTTCTAGCAGAATGACGCAGTAGTCTGGCAGTGTGGCAGGGGAGAAGTGGGCAGCACCCGGCTGCGGATGGTCTGTCCAGTGTATAACAAGAGCCCAGCTTGGAGCTGGAGCACAGGACACCATCCCAATCTGCATGAGAGGTACTGGACTGGCAGGAGAAAGCAGTGGCACGCGCCAGAGCCAGGCCCAATCTGGACCGCTATTCCTGGAACAAAGGCAGCACCACACCGGAGGGGACAGGGGCACAGGGGAGATCACAGCGACTCAGAGTGAGGGGTAGGAGGCGCCGCAAGAGGGCGCCGGTGGCCACCTGGAGGTGGTGACTGGAACAGTGAACTCTCCCCAGAGCACCCAACCCCAGGCCCCAGGGTCTCCCGGCCTAGAAATCTTCATCCTCCTCCCATCCAAAGACCCGCTTCATCTCGGCCAGGAAGCCCCGGTAATCATTGAGGAGGGGGCTATCCTTCTTGATGTAGGGGATCACCCATTGCAGGGCCGGCCCCGTGAGGCG
>NW_003852915.1:0-6390 GCF_000181295.1 Otolemur garnettii | reverse complement strand
AACAAACATAATTTAGATCAGCATATTCAAAGAATAGTGCACCAAGAATGGCTAATGTGAGGAGGGTTAAATGTTGACAGATTTCTTAATTTACTGTACGCATGTTTTCTTCGTTATTCACGTATGTATTTGATTAATTTGCTTCTGGTACAGTCCTGGCACAAAGTATTTAACACTTGATGCCTATTATTTCTTCAACATTTGCCTTTGTTCAGGCTAATACTGAAACGCATCTATGGTATATCAACCGTTCCTGAATTTTTTTAAAGGTAATTCTTTTTAATGTGTAAACATTGAAATGCACATATCTCTAACTTCAGTGTTACCAGATGGGAAGGAGACAATTAGGGAAGGCGGGGAGCAAACACAGCCATATAGAGGGAGCATAGCTCAACTCTGAATTGAAAAACTGCTTCCTTATAGAAGCTGGTTGGAATGGAATTTCCAGAAAACTTCCTTTACCCTCCCCAAAAGGATCCAGGAGACCCCAATTCAGTGTTTTGAACACTACCGTCAAGACATGCTGTTAGTGATGACCATCAAACAGTAGGTGGAAGAAGAATGGATGAAAGTGTAAGGACTACTGGGAGCATCACCTCTCCAGCTGTTGGTGGATTAGTGGAAACCATTGAAGCACTAGGATGGATAGAGGTAGCAAGTCCTGACCATATTATCTGTCTGTATCAGTGACAGGGCAGAATGGCTAGGAAACTTTTCTAAGCAGTAAACTGACTCCAGGATAGATCTTTCTCTACAACATTTAAATACAGCAATATTTTTTAAAGGTTATCAAGGTAGAAAGTGCAAACAGAAAGCTACAAGGCTGAGAACACCAAAGAATCAAGACAATGCTATATTCTATGAAGGTGGAACACCTGGTAAATTTGCAAGTTCCAGTAACATTTTACTCGTGTTTATAAATCACTTATTTATTGTTGAATCCTTTCCTTCCCATGCATTAAAGAATCCTACGTTCATCTTTTAAACATTCCCATGTTCTTTGCCAATCCTATAGCTGAGTGTCTGTTGCAGTCAATTTTAGTGCAAGGAAGTGGAAGCTGCAGGCAGAAGGCCTGGAATGTGGTGTCTCACATTGATAATTTTCACTAATTGCTACGTGATACTCATGCTTTGTGATTTTAATGACCTTACTGGCAATTGGGCTTTCTTTTAAAACAGTTGTTGAACAGTGTATACAACTTGATGACTGACCAGCTTGAACTTGGTCATCTTTGTCATGATGAAGGTGAATCTTGAGCACTCTGACCATCTTACCTGGAGCAGGTGTGCTGGTGAACTCCCACTCTGATTTCCAGTGACCATGCGAGGTGTTTTGAGGCTGAATCTGGCGGCACACTCAATACACACACTAGTAGGCGTTATACTGGGACAATAGAAGACTGTGTTAGGAGGTGAACGTGGCCTCACACAAACCCTCCCCCTTCTCCTTCTCCTGCCTTCCTAAAAGGAAAGCCCACAAAGGGCCTAGCTAGGCCCGCTCCAAAGGTTCATGCCAAGAGGAGCCTAGCCAACCAGAATCCTCTCACAGGCAATAGAATCTCTCCACCCCCTATGGCCCCAGATAAAAAGAGGCCTCCAACTCCCTCAGTGCAGACACCATCCTTGCTCTGCCTAGGCAGGGCTCTGTCCCTTTCGTTAAACCAGGCCTGAACCTCTTCATTCTCTGGCTTCATCTCTGGGTACACTGCTGACTCCCTTTCATATGGTGCCCCAAACCCAGGACTGGGAGCTGACCGGCAGCCTGGCCCCATCTGCCTGCTGACCTCGCTAGACACCTCAGTTCCCTCAGAACCCCATCCTGGTCATGCCCAGATCCGACTCTGTCGACTCGCCTGTTGGAGATTTAACAGGACTTCACTCCAAATGCCATTTAAGGGTACGATCACTGACACATCTTCAAATGGAGCTCCCCTCAGGCCACTTTGTGTCCCTGCGTCCCCACTTCCCCCTTGTCTCTTCATTTGTGCATGGCCAGGGTTTTCATTTCATTTTAGTCCCAGCACTGGGCCCTGAATCAGGCTTCTGGCCTCTTGGAGGGGGGCACCTCGAGTTTCTGAAAAGATCAGAGGACACCTAGCTTCTCAGAGTTTCTCTTTCTCTTCAATACTCTGGGTTTTGGGATACAGGGGACACCCTCTTTTCCACCCAGGTAGGGAAGGCACATCTGAGACATGGGAGTTGGCCCTTCTCCTCCGTCAAAGGAACCACCCCTGGGGTGTCTCCTTCAACAAAAGAAAAAAATTAGGCCTCCAAAAGGAGATGTGGCCAAAACGCCTCATATTTTACTGTAAAACGGCCTGGCTTCAGTACAAATTGGACATTGGGTCCACCTGACCTAACAAAAGGGACCATTAATTTCAGTATCTTAAGGACTTAGATGATTTCCCCCAGAGAAATGGCAGATGCAGTGAAATTCCTTGTGTTCAGGCCCTCCGCTCCCCATCTCTCCCCTTGTCATTCTGGCTGCCTTTCTCGCAGTGTTGATCTGGTGGACTCTCCTTCTTCCTCCACAATTTCTTTTGATCCTGCTGTACCCCTAGTGTCTCCATCTCCTAACCCAGCCCTGGAATCCCAAGATCCTCCCTCCCCTATCCCATCAATGCTTTTACACTTCTGCTGCAACTGGCCCCCACCCCCACCCCCACCCTACCTGCTACCTGCTTCCCTGTCACTGACTTGCACCATTGCTGGCCCCTCCCTGTCACCACATGGCCAGCTTCCCTAGTCACAGTCTCCCCTTAGCTACACTCTCTTCTCTCCCGCATACCAACTGCCCCTCTAGGATATTTCAGAAATCAAAAAACATAATAAATCTCCCAGAGCTAGGAAGAAAATCCAGCCCTTTTTCCTGTCTAAAACCTTTTCAACTCTTTACTAATTTAGATCTTCATGTCAGGGAGGGACAAAGTACTTCATCTCCCAGTTGGCCCCAATATTAGGCAGAAACTCTAAAACTTGAAGGGAACCTCAGGACTCACAAGCAGACCTTTTAGACCTGGCCTTCACGGTCTTAATAAGTGAGGTGGAGTGAGGATAGAGAAAAAGAGAAAACCAAACTGACAGCAACCCCACAGGCACAAGTTTTGAAAATAGTGGCTGCCACTTTAAATTTTCTCCAGAGATTGTTACTCAAAAGGCCCAGGCAAGAAGACCATGCCCTTCTACAGAATGGAGCCCTGCCTCCACTAGGACTCTGGGTCCCTGGAGTCAAATGTCCCAGGAAGCATCCTCCACAGGGATCCTGGAAGCGATGTCCTCTCTGCATAGGAGAAAGACACCAGAAGGAACAATATATTCTCCTTAGAACGGGAGAACAGGAGACTATATTTGCCTTTTGGAACCAGTGGTCTCCTAAGTCGATAGCCTCCATACCCACAAACTATTTCCATCTGACTTCAAAATGGGCTCCACTTTGTCACGCCAGATTGGCCTCAAGTAACTCACTCTCGGACAGAGGTAAGTAAATTAATTCTGGTAAATACCAGGGCAACGTCCTCTGCTTCTCTTAAATTGTAGAAACCTCTATTTCTCTTTCCTAGCTACATCATAAATAAAAAAAAATAAAATACAACTCCCCTATATGTTCCACATTTTTTCAGTTCATTGGGAGATAAAGTTCTTTTTCTCATCCTCTTATTACTTTCCAGTTATCCCATCCACTAGAAAAGATTGTATGGCTTCTTTTCTCTATTGTCCTGGAAAAGCCACTTATCCTTTTCTTAATATGCTCTGAATTTTGAAACTATAAAATTTCTGCTTTGTTTCGCCTAAAAGCCAAAACTTTTATTGTCCTTAACATGCTCTGAATTTTCAAACTATAAACTTTCTGCCTTGTTTCACCTAAAAGTGTCTACTCCTACATGGCTGTACATTTGCATGTCCATGTATGCCATGTGTATATGATCTTTCACTATCAATGTAGAAGAGATCTTATTAATTGACTTAAACAAAATGTAAGTGCTTAAATCCAATATTTTGTCAAGAATATGAGAAAGAACTTAAATACCTTTCAGTTCATGTGAACTTTGTAGCCATTGACGAATGAAACTCATTTTAATATTGTTACTAAAGTTTAAGTGTTTAAGAGCATAATTAATACATCAATAACGATAACTACATCTCAGGTGGCCATCAGGAAAAACAGTCATACTACAAAAAGTTTTTCTTTGCCTTTTTGTTGACTGGCCTAAGGAAAAACAGTTCTGATAACCAAATGAGATTTTATTAAAATTAGCTTTGCCATTAATACAACAAAATGATTTACTTTTCTCCTTTAGAATAGCATTTCCATGTAATGGTAATAGAAATAACAAGCTTTTTATAT
The DNA here is from genome assembly GCF_000181295.1 of Otolemur garnettii. Taxonomy (NCBI): domain Eukaryota; kingdom Metazoa; phylum Chordata; class Mammalia; order Primates; family Galagidae; genus Otolemur; species Otolemur garnettii. The sequence goes on along the minus strand of NW_003852915.1, from coordinate 2,045 downwards.
ACCTTCTGACTTTTTTAACACTTCAGCTGTCTGTATTAGGTCTTGTGATTAGGAAATTAAGTCTTTTCTCTATTCAAGAATAAGATTTTTGCTTTTACCTTTGATTATTATTTTGAGAAATGTTAGTTACTCGCTTAGCCAAAATTATCAGTTTGGCTAAGTGAGTAACTAGCATTATAGTAAACCGTGATCCTGTTTTATAAATGATCTTTGTAGTAAGAAAGGTTGAACAGAAAGAAGAAGAATGTTATAGAAGAGAGGATCCTGTGTGGTAAACTTTTGTCCTAAAGTGAAGTGACTGGTTATTTAATAAAAGGGAAAGGGAAGACAAAACAGAGAGTTTTTGATATGTTTGTAGATTATCTGTGCACATTAGATAAAACCCATAGGAGGGAATTTATGAAAGAATTTGCATGTGATCCAGTTGGCTATAATTTATGAAGTTTAGTTAAAACAAGAAAGACTTTTTAAATATTGGGTTACTCATGATGAAATTACATGACCTGCTGTTTTTAATTAAAAATTACACTACAAAATTTTTTCTTCACCCTTTCAATAACTAAGTTAAAAGAAGCAAAGATCTTATATTTTACTGAGACAATCTCTATGTTGTCTTTATTAAGTTTTGGCTGTCTGCAAAAACATCCTACACTTGGGAAGTTGAAGTTTATACCCATACAACTTCCCACATTACCCTTAGTCATTTAAAGACTATGACTTTTAAATGAAAGTCATTGCTTTATGATAACCTGTGGTTCTATTAAAACAAACATCTAGACCTATAGTGTTTAATAGGTCTTGATATATTATCAATAATAATAATATGCTAACTTACATATTACAGAAATAACCAGATCTCATTTCTATCTGTAATCATGACCACTGTAAAATCTTTACCATCCACAGATTATTTTACTGTAAGGCTTCTTTTTTATTATTATTAAATCATAGCTGTGTACATTAATGCAATCACAGGGTACAGTACAGTGTTTTCATATACTTTTTGAAATACTCTCATCAAACTGGTTAACGTAGGCTTCATGTCATTTTGTCAGTTATTGAGTTAAGACATTCATACTCTGCTTTTAGAAAGATTCACTCGTACCCTTGTAAGATAAACCATAGAGGTGACCCCACTAATCACCCACCTCCCCTCCCGAAGGACCTATGAAGTTTCAAGGGCCAATTTCAAAGGATAAAACCAGTAAACGTCTAGTTCTCTTGTCTTTCTCCTCGATTTCACAACCCTACCTGGCCCCTACAAACTCATTTGATGACTTCTTAAAGAGACCACAGCCCTCCCACCCTAGAAACTATTTTACTCAGAGTCTCCCAGGACAGACTAGAAGAAATCAACCTAAAATAAATCTTTTTAATTCTTACTATTTTCTTCGCTACCTCTGATCTCCTATGAATCCTGTCCTACAGTAGTGGTTCTCAAGCTGTGGGTTGTGACCCCCTTGGGGGTCAAAAGACCCTTTCACAGGGGTCACCTAAAATCATCCTGCATATCAGATATTTATATTACGATTCATAACAGTAGCAAAATTACAGTTCTGAAGTAGCAATGAAAATAATTTTATGGTTGGGGGTCACCACAACACGAGGAACTGTAATTAAAGGGTCACGGCATTAGGAAGGTTGAGAACCACTGTCCTAGAGTCAACGCTCCAGATGTGAAGCCACAGGCCTTCCAGAGCCTGCTTCCACCCAAGGTAAATTCCTTAAAACCCCAGCCCATCATAGACTCCAGACCCCAACTCGCTCCACAAAAACTTCAAAACTGTGAATTTTGAAATGCCGTGGTCTAAGATCTCTTACTTTTCTCACCCTCTTTCTTATATTTCTACCTAACTCTCATACCAAATCTATACCCCCTTTGACTCATGCTAGGGAAAGATTTATTTATTTATTTATTAACCATTTGGAGACAATGCAAACAAACCTTAACCTTACCCTTTATAAACAGACAGCTTCAGGTGAATTTGACTGGTGTGATTTACAATCCATGTACGGTCCTGGTTTGCTTGGTTAGCCCCTCTGTA
>NW_003852914.1:27367-30634 GCF_000181295.1 Otolemur garnettii | reverse complement strand
TCAACATTTTGTTCTTATATGACAGTTTAATTTCTATATGCTATAATAGTTTCTAATAGTGGTAGTTGAATTTCTATATGCTCTAATTTCTCAACTTGAATATACTTAAAGCTATCTGCTCTGTATATTTTTTTAATTATTTTAAATTAAATCATAACGTTGTACATTGATGCATTTATGGGGTTCAGGGTACTGCTTCGATATACAATGTGCATTGTTTATATTGAACTAAGTAACACATCCAGACGAATTATACTCATTTCTTAATAGTTTTGAAATGTACCATTGCATCATGCACATTAGGTGAGGTCCCCTCAAATACCCTCCCTCCTCCCACTACCCCCTCCCCTCCCCTCTCTCTCCTCTTCCCTTCTACTTTCTGGACTATAGTTATGTTTTGCCACTCATATGAGTGTGTAGGTGATTATATATTGATTTCATAGCAGTATTGAATACATTGGATACTTTGTTTTCCATTCTTGAGATACTTTGCTAAGCAGAATATGTTCCAGCTCTTTCCAGGTAAACAGAAAAGATGTTAAGTCTCCATCTTTTTTGATGACTGCTTAGTATTCCATGGTGTACATATACCATGATTTGTTAATCCATTCATGGGTCTATCGGCTCTTGTGCTATTTCCGTGTCTTGGCTATTATGAATTGGGCTGCAATAAACATTCTGGTGCAAATGTCCTTGTTGGAAAATAATTTTTGGTCATCTGGGTATATACATAGTAGAGGAATTGCAGGATTAAACGGTAGCTCCTTATTTGTGTAGTAACACACTTTGATTCTTATTATTTGAGTGTGTTTCTAATGGCTGTTTTTATTGTACTTACCATGGTAATTACACTTTTATTTATTTATTTATTTATTTAGAGACAGAGTCTCAAGTTGTCCTGGGTAGAGTGCTCTGGCATTGCAGCTCACAGCAACCTCAAAATCTTGGGCTTAAGCGATTCTCTTGCCTCAGCCTCCCAAGACTACATGGGCATAACACCTGGCTTTTTTGTTGTTGTTGTTGTTGTTGTAGTTGTCATTGTTGTTTTAGCTAGCTTGGGCCACATTCAAACCTGCCAGACTTGGTGTATGTGGTCGCTACCCACAGAGCTGTGGGTGCTGCCCACTAATTTTTCTTTTTAAAAATTTTTCTTTCAGTCCATGTGAGATGGCTCATGCCTGTAATCCTAGCTCTCTGGGAGTCAGAGGTGGGTGGATTGCTTGATCTCTCGGGTTCGAGAAAAGCCTGAGCAAGAGTCAGACCCCATCTCTAAAAATAGCTGAATGTTGTGGTGGCAGCCTGTAGTTCCAGCCTACTTGGAAAGCTGAGGCAAGAGAACTGCTTGAGTCCAAGAGTTTGAAGTTGCTGTGAGCTATTATGCCACATCTCTCTTCCATGAGTGATGATATTTTACCTTTGATTTGAGCACCTGCATGCTGTCTTATAAACTATAGCACCGTTCCTTTTAGCAATGTTCTTCATAGGAGTCAGAAACCTTATTTTGGAAAAGCCCTCAAAAGCAAGAAGGATTAACACAGGTGTCACTCTTTTTTCTTCAGGAGAAACCTGGGATTTGAAGGTTTACTTTGACATTCATCATGCTGTGTTAAGATGGGGTTACGTGTGTAGTGTGTAAATAAGACAAACTTTTGTTCCTGTACTTTATGACTTTTATCATTATTATTTATTTATTTATTTATTTTTGAGACAGAGTCTCACTTATTAACCCTGGGTAGAGTGCTGTGGCATGAAAGCTCACAGCAAAACCTCCAACTCCATGGGCTTAGGAGATTCTATTGCCTTAGCCTCTCGAGCAGCTGGGACCATAGGCGCCCACCACAACGCCTGGCCATTTCTTTATAGCAGTTTGGCTGGGCCTGAACCCACCACCCTCAGTATATGGGTCTGACGCCCCATCCACTGAGCCACAGGCACCACCTTATCATTGTTATTATATTTTTCTTACTTTATGTGCACATAAATTTTTGAGACAGAGTCTCTGCCACCCTGCGTAGAGTGGTGTGGCATCATACCTCACAACAACATCAATCTCAATTTTTGGTACAGATGATATATCAGTCTTCTTCAAGATTCCTTCCAAGGTCTGTTTTTTATTTATTTATTTATTTTTTGAGACAGAACCTCAAGCTATCACCATGGGTAAAGTACTGTGGCATCACAGCTCAAAGTAACCTCCAACTCTTGGGCTTAAGTTATTCTCTTGCCTCAGCATCCTAAGTAGCTGGGACGAAAGGCTCTCACCACAAGACTGGGTTACTGTTTTTTTGTTTTTTGGGGGGTTTTTGATTGTAATTGCCAACACCTGGCTATTTTCTTTGCAGGCCTGGGCTAGATTCAAACCCACCCCCTCTGGCGTATGTAGCTGGCACCTTAGCTGCTTGAGCTACAGGTGCTGCACCCCAAGGTCTGTTTTGGATTGGAGCTTTTTTTTTTTTTTTTTTTTTTTAGACAGAGCCTCAAGGTGTCACCTTGGGTAGAGTGCTATGGTATCACAGCTCACAGCAACCTCCATCTCCTGGGCTCAAGTGATTCTTCTGCCTTTGCCTCCCAAGTGGCTGGGATTACAGGTGCTTGCCACAATGCCCAGCTGTTTTTTGATTGCAGACGTCATTCTTGTGTAGTGGTCTAGGCTGGATTTGAATCTGCCAGCTCAGGTGTATGTGGCTGGCACCTTAGGCACTTAAGCCACAGGCGCCCAGCCCCCAAGGTCTATTTTGAAATAATCCACACATGTTAGTCTCCCAGAGTGCTATGAATACAACATTGAGCCACTATGCTGTCCTATATGTGTCTCTTAACATTGTGGTCACCTGATGGGCTACAAATTCTTACTTGGTTTTTATAATTTCCCATATAAGCAGGATGTATTTGTTACATGTGTGTATCTTAAAAATTATTAGGTCCTGTGTACTGCATTATGCCCTCTTCCTAATGTCCTTGGTGTATAATTTTGTATCTTTTAAATTTCTTTCAGCTATATCTAATCATTCTACTGAAGACCATTCAGAAGAGCTGGGTACAAATATTTTCTTCCCAGAGATACTCCTGAGAAGATATGAAAACTATGGCCCTGAAAATTTAAACTTAATAAAAGACTGTGAAAGGGTGTATAAGTGTAAGCACCAGAAAGTATGTTCTAGTGGACTTGACAGATATCTAACAGTTCCTCATGGCAAAATCTACGAATGCAGTAAGTGTTTGAAAGTCATCAAAAAATTATCAAATCTAAATACTCATAAGATGATA
>NW_003852914.1:25007-27211 GCF_000181295.1 Otolemur garnettii | reverse complement strand
TTCAAGCCTGTCTACCCACAGTGGACTTCATGCTGTAGAAGAACTCTACCAGAATGAAAATTATGGGAAATGTCTTAGCCCTAGCTCAAAATATTCTAACGATAAGAGAATTTATAATGGAGAGAAACCCTACAAATGTGAAGAGTGTGGCAAATTCTTTACCTGGTACTCACACCTTTCTGTACATCAAAGAATTCATTCTGGAGAGAAACCCTATAAATGTCAACAATGTGAAAAAGCCTTCAGCTGCTCCTCAAACCTTTCTCAACATGAAAGAATTCAATGTGGAGAGAAACCCTACAAATGTGAACAATGTGGCAAAGCCTTTAACCAGAACTCATACCTTTCTGTACATAAAAGAATTCATTCTGGAGAGAAAGCCTTCAAATGTCAACAGTGTGGCAAAGACTTTGACCAAAGCTCAGCCTTTTCTAGACATCAAAGAATTCATTCTGGAGAGAAACCCTTCAAATGTCAACAATGTGGCAAAGCCTTTAACCAACACTCACATCTTTCTGAACATCAAAGAATTCATTCTGGAGAAAAACCCTTCAAATGTCAACAATATGGCAAAGCCTTTAACCAGTATTCAGTTCTTTCAGTACATCAAAGAAATCATTCTGGAGAGAAACCCTTCAAATGTCAAGAATGTGGTAAAGACTTTAACACATCCTCAAATCTTTCTAAACATCAAAAAATTCATTCTGGAGAGAAACCCTTCAAATGTCAACAATGTGGCAAAGCCTTTAACCAGTATTCAGTTCTTTCAGTACATCAAAGAATTCATTCTGGGGAGAAACCCTTCAAATGTCAAGAATGTGGCAAAGCCTTTACACAGTACTCAAACCTTTCTGCACATAAAAGAATTCATTCTGGGGAGAAACCCTACACATGTCAACAATGTGGCAAAGCCTTTAACCGCCACTCACACCTTTCTGCACATCAAAGAATTCATTCTGGAGAGAAACCCTACAAATGTGAACAATGTGGCAAAGCCTTTAACTGGAACTCAAACCTTTCTGTACATAAAAGAATTCATTCTGGAGAGAAACCCTACAAATGTCAATACTGTGGCAAAGTCTTTAATCAATATTTAGATCTATCAGTACATCAAAGAATTCATACAGGAGAGAAACCCTTCAGATGTCAACAGTGTGGCAAAGCCTTTTCCCATGGCTCAGGCCTTTCTAGACATCAAAGAAGTCATTCTGGAGAGAAACCCTTCAAATGTCAACAGTGTGGCAAAGCCTTTAACCAGTATTCAGATCTTTCAGTACATCAAAGAATTCATTCTGGAGAGAAACCTTTCAAATGTCAGCAATGTGGCAAAGACTTTAGAGTATCCTCAAGTCTTTATAAACATCAAAGAATTCATTCTGGAGAGAAGCCTTTCAAATGTCTGGAATGTGGCAAAGACTTTAGAGCATCCTCAAATCTTTCTAAACATCAAAGAATTCATTCTGGAGAGAAACCTTTCAAATGTCAGGAATGTGGCAAAGACTTTAACGAATCCTCAAATCTTTCTAAACATCAAAGAAGTCATTCTGGAGAGAAACCCTTCAAATGTCAACACTGTGGCAAAGCCTTTAACCAGTATTCAGATCTTTCATTACATAAACAAATTCATTCTGGAGATTAACCTTTCAAATGTCAGCAATGTGGCAAAGACTTTAGAGCATCCTCAAATCTTTCTAAACATCAAAGAATTCATTCTAGAGAGAAACCTTTCAAATGTCAGGAATGTGGCAAAGACTTTAACGAATCCTCAAATCCTTCTAAACATCAAAGAATTCATTCTGGAGAGAAACCTTCCAAATGATAGCAATGTGGCAAAGCCTTTAACACATCCTCAAATCTTTCTAAACATCAAAGAATTCGTTCTAGAGAGAAACCCTATAGATGTCAACAAATGTGGCAAAGCCTTTATTCAGAATTCATATCTTTCTGGTCATGAAAGGATTCATTCTTGAGAGAACCCTACAAATGTGAAGAATTTGGCAAAGTCTTTCACTGGTACTCATGCCTTTCTGCCCATAAAATCATTGATTCTGGGCTTGGCGCCTATAGCTCAACTGGCTAAGGCGCCAGCCACGTACACCTAAGGTGGCAGGTTCAAATCCCCAGCCCGGACCCGCCAAACAACAATGACGGCTGCAAACACACAAAAAAATAGCTGGGCGTTGTGGCGGGCACCTGTGGTCCCA
>NW_003852914.1:17310-23526 GCF_000181295.1 Otolemur garnettii | reverse complement strand
GGGTGTTGTGGCAGGCCCCACATGTAGTCTCAGCTACATGGGAGGCTGAGGCAAGAGAATCGCCTAAGCCCAAGAGCTGGAGGTGGTTGTGAGCTGTGACGCTACAGCACTCTACCGAGGGCAACAAAGTGAGGCTGTCTCCAAAAAAATAAATAAAAATAAGTTTAAATAAATAATGACAACTGCAATAAAAACTGGCTGGGTGTTGTGGTGAGTGCCTGTACTCCCAGCTACTTCGGAGGCTAAGGCAAGAGAATCACTTCAGCCCAAGAGTTTGAGGTTGCTGTGATCTGTACCACCATGGCACTCCAATAAAGGTGACAAAGTGTGACTCTGTCTCATTAAAAACAAAAAAAATTTAATCCTGGCTCGGCTCCTGTAGTTTAGTGGCTACGGTGCCAGCCACATCCCCCAGAGGTGGCAGTTTCTTTTTTTTGTTTTTGAGACAGAGCCTCAAGCTATTCCCCTGGGTAGGGTGCAATGGCATCACAGCTCACAGCAACCTCCAACTCCTGGGCTCAAGCGAGTCTCCTGCCTCTACCTCCCAAGTAGCTGGGAGCACAGGCGCACGCCATGACGCCAGGCTATTTTTTGGTTGTAACCATCATTGTAGCTTGGTGGGCCTGGGCTGGATTCGAACCCAGCACCTTAGGTGTATGTGTCTGGCACCTTAGCCACTTGAGCCACAGGCGCCAAGCCACATGCAATCAATTTTAAAGATGCATAAACAAAATAATTCATTCGTATCTTTTTATTGATCAGTTATAAAAACAATATTTTGTATATATTAGGTTCATTAAACAATAACAATCAATTTAACCTATTTCTTTATCTTTTATGTGGCTACTAGCTAATTTGAAGCAACACACTTGGCTCTCATTTTATTTCTATTGGACAGGCTGAATGAGAGGACTGCCTCCCCTTTCAAAGCTCAGGCTGCCCCTCAGAAGACCAGAGTTCAGGAAAAATTTTATTTTTCTTCATACAGAGTCTCACTATGTCGTCTTCAGTAGAATGCCATGGTGTCACAGCTCACAGCAACCTCCAACTCTTGGGCTTAAGGCCTTAAGCAGTTCTCTTACCTCAGCCTGTCTAGGAACTGGGACTATAAAAGCCCGCCACTATGCTCAGCTATTTTTTGGTTGTAGTTGTCATTGTTGTTTGGCAGGCCCAGGCTGATTTGAACCCACCAGCTCTGCTGTATGTATCTGGTGCCCTAGCCACTGTGCTATAGGCACCAAGCCAGGAAAATTTTTAAAAATCCCAAACTTTGGCTCGGCGCCTATAGCTCAACCGGCTAAGGCGCCAGCCACGTACACCTAAGGTGGCGGGTTCGAATCCAGCCCGGACCCGCCAAACAACAATGACGGCTGCAACCAAAAAATAGCCGGGCGTTGTGGTGGGCGCCTGTAGTCCCAGCTACTTGGGAGGCGGAGGCAGGAGACTCGCTTGAGCCCAGGAGTTGGAGGTTGCTGTGAGCTGTAATGCCACGGCACTCTACCCAGGGGGACAGCTTGAGGCTCTGTCTCAAAAAAAAAAAAAAAATCCCAAACTTTAAAATAATTACTGGTTTTCACAAGATGGTGTTGAAGGTGAAGAAAGAAGCTTGTGCCCCTCCCAAAGCCAAAGTAAAAGTACTGAAGGCCAAGAAGGCAGTGCTAAAAGTGAACCACAGACACACAAAAAAGAATATTTCTACATCACCCACATTTCAGCTGCTGAAGACACTGTGGCAGCCCAAATATCCCAGGAAGAGCGCCCCCAGGAGAAACAAGCTTGAGCCCTGTTCCATCATCCAGTTCTCCCTGACCACTGAGTCCACCTTGAAGAAGAGAGAAGAAAACACCACACTTGTGTTCCCTGTGGATATCAAAGCCAACAAGGACCAGGTCAGACAGGCTGTGAAGAAGCTGTTTGATACTGCTGCAGTCAAGGTCAACACTCCGATGAGGCCTGATGGAGAGAAGAGACATGTTCCACCGGCTCCTGATTATGATGCTTTGGATGTGGCCCACCAAATTGGGATCATCTAAACCAAGTCCAGCTGGCTAATTCTAAATATAGGTTGGATGTAAAGTTCATGTGCAATTTAAATAGGAAAGTATTTTAAATTTAAATATAAACGGTGAAGTTTTAAGTAGTAAAGTATTTAAAACTGTACATGGGGGCAGCGCCTGTTGCTCAGTGAGGAGGACGTTGGCCACATTTGCCAAGGGTGGTGGGTTCAAACCCAGCCCTGACCAAACTGCAACAAACAAAATAGCCGGGTGTTGTGGCAGGCACCTGTAGTCCCAGCTACTCGGGAGGCTGAGGCAAGAGAATCACTTAAGGCCTTAAGCCCAAAAGTTGGAGGTTGCTATGAGCTGTGAAGCCACTGCACCCTACTGAGGGCGACAAAGTGAGACTTTTTATCTGAAAATTATAATAAAATAAAATTGTACACGAACCTTCTGTCCACCCTACATATAACTTTTCACCAAAAAGAAATATATATAATTGTTAATAATGTTTCCATGAGTGGAAAACATGTATTTACTGTGTGAGTATATACGAGCACATCTGTATGTATATATTGTTAAAATTAATAAACGGATGTAATTTATATTCAGGGCTAACTACAAATACTCCTCAGGCAGAGCTGCATCTCAGATAAGGCACAAAGCCATGTGTAATAAGAGCTACAGAGTTTGTTAGGTAAAGCCCACATTGTAGCTGAGCCCTTCATCCAGGAGGTGCACCATGTACCCCTACATTGTGCCTGTTAATTGGGATCTTAAATACCACCCCTGTATAAATCCTCCTCCAATGCCAACCCCCTGACTAGAGACAGGACATAATTTCACCCTTCTCTGAACTGCCATAGCCTTTTCTCGTAACTCCCAATGTCGTTCATCTGTGCATCAGGTGACTAAGTTATTTCTGTGTGTGTGTTTAGCTAGACTTCATGATGTACATTCAGAATGCCTTGAAAGCAGAGTCTAACTCCTGTTTAAATAGGTGCCGAAGCCTAGCACAACTAAACACTCAGTGAGCAGACTTTCATTCCTTTATTCAAATTCTAGTGGCCCTGGAATATCCAGGTGAATAAAGTCATGGTCCCTTCCCTTAATAAAAGAAAAAGGAAAAAATAAAAAGTGCGGTGGTCAAGAAACTGTTAGGACAAGCAAGATGGGGAGCTGGACCAGGTGACCGCATGGCTGTGCTCCAGGCTTTCCTACCGGTGGCCTTCCATGACCTACTCATTGATGGAGCCCTTGGCCTACCCTGGAAGTGTGGCTGAGGGCTTCTTGGAGGAAGAGCTTTGGCTCAACGCTGAGCTGAGCCAGCTGAAGTTTTCAGAGCCAGGGGGCATCATGTACAATCCTGTGGAGTATGTGTGGGAGCCACGTTTCAGCTGTGTGACTCACTACTGCCAGGGCCCCAAGCAAGTGCTCTTCCTGGGGATGAACCTGGGACCTTTTGCCTTGGCCCAGACTGGGGTGCCCTTTGGGACAGTTAGCATGGTCCGGGACTGGGCAGTGGGGGACTGTGCTGACAGTTCTGCACGAGCACTCTAAACGACTTAGACTGGGACTGGAGTGCCCATAGTCAGAAGCGTGCAGTGTCTGATTTGGGGGCTTTTTCTCGAACCTCTGTGAACAGCCCGAGGTCTTCTTCCGCCACTGCTTCATTCACAATCTGTGTGCACGGCTCTTCCTGACTCCCAGCGTGCGCAACCTCACCTCTGCCGAGCTGCCTGCTAAACAGCGAGAACAGCTTTTTGGGACCTGTGATGTGGCCCTTTGTTGGCAGGTACAGCTGTTGGAGGTGCAGCTGGTGGTGGTAGTAGGTTGACTGCTGAGCAGCGGGCACGGTGGGCTCTCTCTGGGCTAATGCCAGATGTCCAGGTAGGGGGCAGCCGCACCCTTCTCCATGTAACCCACAGGCCAAGGGCTGGGAGGCAGTGACCAAGAAAAGACTGACGGAGTTAGGGATACTGTCCTTATTGACAAAATGAGAGCCCTGGGGGCTAGGCATAGGACATGTTCAAGGTCTCCAGGTCATTCTTGGGCAAGGAGAAAAGACACCTCCTGGACTAGAGCCAAAGGGTCCTCTTGGGCTCCCTGGTGGCTGGAAAACTTGCTCTCTGATCTCTTGACTGTCCTATCTGTGAAACTGATTTCAAATGGAAATAATTGTTATGTTTAGTTAAACTGACATGGAGGCCATGCTGTTCAATTTTTTTTTTTTTGAAACTTGTGAAACAGCAGGTACATATGAATGGAATACATTGTATTTTGTAACATATTAAGAAGTTTATAATATATAACATAAGAATCACTATTAAGGTTTGGATTTAGGTAATTATGACAATGTTACATAGGAGGTGTTGGATATTCTGCAAAATCTTGCTCGTTGTATTATTTGGAGTATGTGTTTCGTACATTTAAATTTTTTTGTTTTTGTTTTTTGTTTTTTGAGACAGAGTCTCACTATGTCACCCTTGGTAGAGTGCTGTGGCATCACAGCTCTCAGCAACCTCAAATTCTTGGACTTAAGTGATTCTTTTTCCTCAGCATTCCAAGAAGCTGGGACGACAGTCTATGCTACAAGGCCCAGCTACTTTTTGTTTTCTTCTTGTCATTGTTGTTAAGTAGGCCTGGGTGGGGTTTGAACCCATCAGCCCAGGTACATGTGGCCAGTGCTTTAAGCACTGAGTTATGTGCGTCAAGCCCATTCAACTTATTTTTGATGAATTGGGAACTGTAGATCAATTGAAGCAGTATATATTTTTGAATATTTTACATCTATGATTGTGGTTTCTTTTGTTTGTTTTTGGTTTTTTGAGATAGTGTCTCACTATGTCACCCTTGATAACGTGCCCTGGAGTCACAGCTCACAACAACCTGAAACTCTTGGGCTTAAGCGATTCTCTTGCCTCAGCCTCCCAAGTAGCTGGGCCCAGCACAATGCCTGGCTAGTTTTTGGCTGCAGTTGTCATTGTTGTCTAGCAGTCCCAGGCCGAGCTTGAACCCGCCAGCCTCTATGTATATGGCTGGTGCCCTACTCACTGAGCTGTAGGCACCGAGCCTGTACATTTCTTAAATGCCCCTACATCTGCCCCTACATTTCCTAAATATAATCATGTCCGGAGTCTATAGTAAACTCTCTTGTTGCAAAATAACTATTATTTCATTATTTCTTCCTTAGTATATGCTTATCCGATTGTGTTATTCATATACACACACATAAATATACAGTAGAACTTCTATAAGTAGAACTTCAGTAACTGAAATGACTTCAGTAAGTTCTACTTACAGGAACTGAAACAAACTTGTCAACATATACCAGTGGTCAACATAAGGAACTAGGTCTACTGTATTAATACATATGTGGTGCATGTCTGGTCTATGAAAGTTAGGTCAACTTGAGGAATTGATCGATGTAGGGAGATGGTGAACTATGGAGGTTCTGCTGTGTGTATGTATGTATATGTACACACACATAGATATATAAACATACAGTCACGCAAAAATGTTGAGGTCTGCAGGGCTATCTTCATAATCATGAGTAAGCATCTCCCTCCAGGTCTCTGGATGGGTAGGACCACTCCCAGATGATGGCTGGGAGAGGTTGCAGATGGCCACATAGTCACTTCATAATTCTCAGTGGGACAAAGTGATTAGGCCATTCTCCATTGTATAATCAAGACCAGGGCTTTTCTAGTTTGCCAATGAATGAGAGTCTGCCTTTTCAAGATGACCCCTTTTTAAGGGCATTATGAGGATTTCACAACCTCCTCTTTGGGTCCCAAAGCTCTCATAAAATCACTTGTTATGAGATGGGGGAGGTCTCACTATATTGCTTAGACTGCTGTGTCAAACTGCTGGACTGAAGGGACCGTCTCATCTCTGCCTCTAAATAGGTGAGATGACAGGTGCAAACCACTGTACTGGGCTGTCATAAGAGCATTTTTTCCCCATAGATGGCTTCCAGATTTTTGTTCCTATGGGGGCAGGGATACATGAACATGAGAATTCTACTGTACCATTTTACTTAACTTTCTCTATATGTTTTCACTTTCTATTTTGTTCTGTATTTTCTGTAATTTTAGATATTACAACTATTAGAATTTGAAGTTATGTAAAAAGTAAGTTAGATAATCAGTAGGCATTCCATATTCATTAAAAGGCTCACTTAAAAGTTCTAGTTGAGGCTCTGCGCCTGTGGCTCAAG
>NW_003852914.1:14541-16102 GCF_000181295.1 Otolemur garnettii | reverse complement strand
CTGTAGTTGCAGCTACTTAGGAGGCTGAGGCAAGAGAATCAACTAAGCAATTGGAGTTGGAGGTTGCTATGAGCTGTGATGTCACAGCACTCTACCGAAGGCAATAAAGCAAGACTCTATATCTATAGAAAAATACAACAAAGAAAGTATGTTATAATGGTCTTGACCAATGTTCAACAGCAAGACATACAAAATTTTTTAAAGAAATAAATGTTTGAAAGTCTTCAGAAAATGGTCAAATCTAAATATAAACAAGAAAATTCATATTGGAGAGAAAACTTACAAATGTAAAAAATGCAGCAAAGTCTTTAATTCTCTCTCAGCCCTTTCTAATCATAAGGGAGTTCATACTGGAGAGAAATTCTCCAAGGGTGAAAGTTATGGCAAATGTTTTAACCACATCTCAAAATTGTCTGACCATAAGAGAGTTTATAGTGGACAGACACCCTACAAATGTCAAGAATGTGGCAAAGCCTCTTCTGGTGCTCATATCTTACTAAACATAATAAAATTCATGCTAAAGAGAAATCCTACAAAGGTCATGATACATGAACGTGATAAAGCCCTGAACAATAGGTCAACCCTTGCTTAACATCAAATAATTCATTCTGGAGAGAAACCCTATACATGTGAACAATGTGGCAAAGCCTTTTCCTGGTGCTCATACTTTACTAGGCATAAGAAAATTCACACAGGAGAGATGTGTCAAGATTGTGGCAATCTTTAATCATAGTTCAAACCTTGCTCAACATCAAAGAATTCATACGGGAAAGAAACCCTACAAATGTCAAGAATATGGCAAAACCTTTAATCACTCCTCACCCCTTTCTATACAACAAAGAATTCATAGTGGAGAGAAACCCTACAAATGTCAATAATGTGGGGAGGTGACGGGGGTGGATGGGGGTTGATTGGTGGGGTCACCTCTATGGTTTATCTTACAAGGGTACAAGTGAATCTTTCTAAAAGCAGAGTATGAATGTCTTAACTCAATGACTAAGAGAATGACATGAAGGTTATGTTAACCAGTTTGATGAGAGTATTTCAAAATGTACATGAAAACAGCACACTGTACCCCATGATTGCATTAATGTACGTAGTTATGGTGTAAGAAGTAAAAAAAAAATCAATGAGAACAGTCAAAATAGCTCCTATGAGCTGTTAAGATTTAGTTCAGTGTAACAGATATAAGGTGTTTATTCTGCACTCCCATCTGGGTGATCATCATTGTACTAAGTGATAGAATAGGACATTATCCTTGTCTCAAATATCACAAACATATAAATTAATACCTGTAGTTTAATTCTATGCATTGGGGGTAAACATACGATGAAGAATTAGATTTTCTATAGATGTTGGAGTAAAAATCATTGGGCATGGGGAAAGAAAGGGAATCAGAGTACAGTGCTTAATGGGAGGCATGAACAGAGCCACAGGCCTGGGGAGCACCAACACTGTCAAACACTCCCCTCAGGCAAGGGGAAATGGAAAACTATTGTTTACTAACTAGAGGACAGAATTTCTGTTTGGGATGATAAAAAAGTTCTGGGAATCGATAGGG
>NW_003852914.1:12368-13535 GCF_000181295.1 Otolemur garnettii | reverse complement strand
AAAAAAAAAGAAAATTCATAGTGGAGAAAAATCTTACAAATGTAAAGAATGAGGCAAAGCTTTTTTTTTTTTTTGAGACAGAGCCTCAGCTGTCCCCCTGGGTAGAGTCCTGTGACATCACAGCTAACAGCAACCTCCAACTCCTGGACTCAAACAAGTCTCCTGCCTCTGCCTCCCAAGTAGCTGAGAACACAGCCTCTGGCCACAATGCCTGGCTATTTTTTTTGGTTGCAGCCATCATTGTTTGGCGGGCCCGGGCTAGATTCAAACCCACCACCTTAGGTGTATGTGGCTGGCCCCTTAGCCACTTGAGCCACAGGCACCGAGCCTGTGGCAAAGCTTTTAACTGGACCTCAGCTCTTAGAAGACATAAGAGAAATCATACCAAAGAAAAATTGTGTCAATGTAAAGAATGTGGCAAATCCTTGCCAGTATTCACAGTTTTTTCTGTACGTAGTAGAATTTATGTTGAAGAGAAATTCTAAAAATGTGGCAAACGTGACAAGCTTTGCCTTGTGCTCAAACCTTTCTATACATAAAAAATTCATAACAGAGCCAAGCATGGTGGCTCACATCTGTAATCCTAGCACTCTGGGAGGCCGAGGCAGGTAGATTGCCTGAGTTCACAAGTTCCAGAACAGTCTGAACAAGAGCAAAACCCCGCCGCTAAAAATAGCGGGGCGTTGTGGCAGGCACCTGTAGTCCCAGCTACTAGGAAGGCTGAGGCAAGAGAATCGGGTAAGTTCAGTCATTTGAGGTTGCTGTGAGCTATGACACCATAGCACGCTACTGAGGGCAACAAAGTGAGACTGTCTCAAAAAAAAAAGATTCTGTCCTAAAGTAAGTCTTGGTTTAAGAAAAATTTGGAACAGAGGGCATTAGCATGTCAAAGATGGTAAGTCATGATAATATTTGTGAAGGTGAATTTAGAAAAAATTTTATATGTGAACAAGTTGGCTAAAATGAAAAGGGAATCTCTAGTTAAAACAGCAAAGTTGCCTGTAATCCCAGGAGTCTGGGAGGCCAAGGCAGGTGGGTGACCTGAGCCCAGGAGTTCAAGACCAGCCTGAGCAAGAGCAAAAGCTCCCATCTACTAAAAATAGAAAAACTAATGTGGCATTGTGGCTGCTGACTGTAGTCTCAGCTCTTCTGGGGGCTGAGGCAAGG
>NW_003852914.1:10851-12348 GCF_000181295.1 Otolemur garnettii | reverse complement strand
TTGCCCTGGGTAGAGCTCTGGCATCACAGCTCACAGCAACCTTAGGGTGACCAGATTTTAACATTTGTAAAGCGGGACGACCTGGCTGGAGGGCAGAGAGTCATAAAATAAAGAGACACAACACCATAGATTACAATCTAGGCCCCGAGTATGTGAGGGGAGAAACACGCAGACAACAGCGGAATCGCCTGCGGCCTGGCCGAGGCCTACACAGGGTGGCCAGGAAAGACTTTTCTGAACTGCTTTTTACTTTTCTTACCTCATTCCCCCCTTTGAGACTCAAAATTAGTTGTTATGGAGTGTCATTTTCATTCTCATCAACCTGTGCCACTTGTATGTAATGGTGGGGCATGTAATACGCTTCACTTGGGCCTCTTTGAGACACAGCTGAATTCACTAGGTTCCTCATTATCTGGAGTAATACTGGCACTGGGTATGGGAGGAGAAGGCAGGTACTCAGTAATATTAAGACTCCTATTTTAAGGGTCTTGAAACCTCCAAAAGCAGAAAACCATCCTCCAAAGATGGATTTTGGATCAAATCCATGCCACACCTGTACTGGCACATGAGCCAATTTGGAAATTTCATTAGCTATATTTTCTACCACTAGACCTTGATCATCTATTTTCAAACAACAGTTGGTCAGATTGAACTTGCCACACACTCCTCCTTCTGCAGCAAGTAAATAATCTAAAGCCAATCTATTTTGATACATAGCATTTCTTATTTGAGTTTGCTGGTGGGCAAGGAGGGTCAAAGCTTTTGCTGGTCCCATTAGTGATTATTTCTGAGACTGCTTGTAATCGTATGATACGATTTAGCATATAGATAGGGGTTCGGTAGCCCCACGACCTATCCTCTGCCCATGTGGCTGGCCCATAGTATTGTATTATTCTTTCTGGGGGCCCTCATCTTGTTTTCATTCTCCTAATTGTAAGTCCCGACGATGACGATGACGATGACGTCGGACTTCTGACCTTGAGGTAGTTCTGGGAAGTCCGAACAGTTCTCCTGCCTTGATGGGCAGCAGAAAGAAAGAAGGCTTTATAAAGCCTATGACACAACTGCCTGTCCATTGGTCTGGTAGTTGGGCATATGCCTTATCTCCACAAATCCAATACATTCCCTGAGGGGCACTCCAGTTTCGTGCAAATCCTGGATGCTACCAGGCATCTCTGAGTTCAGAGAACCAGTCTAGGGGATTCAGTTCTGTCCGATTCAGTCCCCACCAGACGGTTATTCCAGTAGTAGCATTGTACAGTCTTTGACTTAGGCAGTGTAGCTGTCCTACCGGCACAGTGAGATTTTTCCCTTCACTTCTTGCTAGACAATATTTCCCGATAATTGGGGCCTTCAGGATCCACACATTGTCCTTCAGATTTCTCCAATATGGAACAATGTCTGGGTTAGGCTCAGTGGGAGTGAGTTCTTTAGCTTTCTATGGCCACCGATCTCCTGTCATAGTTCCTCCATATATAAAGCAAGAAGCTACATTTA
>NW_003852914.1:9538-10831 GCF_000181295.1 Otolemur garnettii | reverse complement strand
AAATAAAAGCCAGGCACAGTGGCTCAAACTTGTAATCCTAGCCATCTGGGAGGCCAAGGCTGGTGGATGATCTGAGGTCAGGAGTTTGACACTAGCCTGAGCAAGAGAGAGACCCTGTCTGTTCTTAAAAAAAAAGAAACAAGGGCAGTGCCTGTGGCTCAAAGGAGTAGGCTGTCAGCCCCATATGCCGGAGGTGGCGGGTTCGAAGCCCTGGCCAAAATCTGCAAAAAACAAAAGACTGGGTGTTGGCTTGGGGCTGTTAGTACAGTGGTTAGGGGGCAAACGACATATACCGAAGCTGGTGGGTTTAAACCTGGCCCGGGCCAACTAAAACAAGGGCAACTGCAACAAAAATTAGCCACATTTCATGGCAGGCGCCTGTAGCCCCAGCTACTGGGAGTCTGAGGCAAGAGAATAGCTTAAGCCAAGACTTTGAGGTTGCTGTGAGCTGTGATGTCACGGCAGTCTACAAAGTGCAACATAGTGAGACTCTGTCTCCAAAAAAAACCTGGGTGTTGTGGCCCCTGTCTGTAGTCCCAGCTCCTTAGGCAGCTGAGGCAGGAGGATCACTTGAGCCCAAGAGTTTAAAGTTGCTGTGAGCTATGATGATAGCACAGCACTCAACCCCAGGGTGACAGGGTTTCAAAAGAAAACAAAGCAAACAAAACACAACATCAAAGTGTTCTTTTCTTTATTATGGGACTTAGGTTTGAGACCTCTTTATGCTCCTTGTGTGTATGTTCAAACTAATGAACAAATTACATGAAACATACAGCATCTACCTGCCACTACAGAGTTACAATAAAACTGCCACTCTGGGCGGCACCTGTGGCTCAGTGAGTAGGGCACCGGCTCCATATACTGAGGGTGGTGGGTTGGAACCCAGCCCCGGCCAAACTGGGAGAAAAAATAGCTGGGTGTTGTGGCGGGTGCCTGTAATCCCAGCTACTTGGGAGGCTGAGGCAAGAGAATCGCTTAAACCCAGGAGTTCTAGGTTGCTGTGAGCTGTGACTTCATGACCCTCTACCAAGGGTGACAAGTGAGACTCTGTCTCTAAAAATAAAAAAATAAAGAAAGAAAAATTAAAAAAAAATCTATGGCCTTGCTCTGCTCTTGGCTTTTAAGGAAGCTTAGGTTGCCCCAAGGCACAGAAGGTGATTGGGCTGTGTTAATCCTCTTCACAGACTGCCTGAAAAACCCAAGCTGGGAGCACAAGCGACTAGCACAACACTTGGCTATTTTTTGGTTGCAGCCATCATTGTTGTTTGGCGGGCCGGGCTGGATTCGAACCTG
>NW_003852914.1:8870-9365 GCF_000181295.1 Otolemur garnettii | reverse complement strand
AGTTAGAATCAAGGGGTTGCAAGTTTCAGTAGTGCAGTCGGCTGGTGCTTCCCCCTTTTCTAGTATGAATTCTTTCTGGCTATTATCTTTAGTACCCCAGGTGCCTTCTATTACACATGACCAGTATGCACATTCAGCACATGGGTAGTCTATAGAACACAAATACTTCTGGTTTCTCCTATAAAACCTCTCCCAGTCAAGCGATCCACACGAAATTCCGTGCTTGCTATCAGCAAGTTTGAGCGCGTGGCATGGATCAAATTTAAGAGACACCTGGGTGGGACTTCCACAGCCTCAAGCACTTGTTACTAGAAGTCCTCTCTCAGCTTTCCAGCCCCCTGATTCTGTTTTGACAGTAAACTCATACTAATTGGGTGGCTCTGAGGGATTGTAGCAAACATGGGGTTGCCCATCCCCAGGGTCACACACCTTATATTCAGTGGTATTATATAAGCAAGTCCCTTGCTGAGTTCCTGTGCACTCATAATAACTATA
>NW_003852914.1:2804-8803 GCF_000181295.1 Otolemur garnettii | reverse complement strand
TGAATACATTGATTACAATTTTCTACATTAGCATCCTGAACATTTGCACAAACTAAAGTCCACTTAGCTCTCATGAGTTCACTAAAACACAGTCTCACGATGAAGTAGCTCCTCTTGCTTCGGCCATGCGTGGACCAGTGAGCTCCCGGGGTGTGACTGGAACAGGGCTTGTTGTTCTCCGCAACACCAGTTTGAGGGGGTTGTCAGGATCCGAGGTGGTTTTCCAAGGTCCAGGAGTTGTTGAGGTGCGGAGTCCACTCTGCAGGGACTCAGGGTCAGCTGCTGCTGTCAAGTCTTGCTCGGTTTGGCTCTTCTTGGGCAGGGGCAGTTTCTCCTGCGGTTTCACAGCAGGCTTCACTCTGCTGTAATGGATCCAAGCAGGAATTTCTGCTACTTTCAGGGCTGTAGGTGTGGTCAGGATAACCTTGTAAGGGCCTTACCACCTCGCCCTCAGGGGAGACACACTCCAGTCTTTGACCCACACCACAGTTCTTGGAGAGAAAGGGTGGACAGGGAAAAACTAACAGGATACCTCTCATTCACCCTTTTTGACACTGCCTCTGCCACCTTACCCAGTGCCTGCAACTGCTTTCCTAATTCTACCTCCCCCAATTCCCGGGGGTTTCCTGGCAAGCTCCATAGTAAGGGGGGGTGGTCTGTGATATAAGACCTCATATGGTGAAAATCCTGTCCTCTTTGTGGGAGTACACCTAATCTTAAATAACACCAAGGGCAGGGCACTTACCCACTGTAAGTTTGTCTCCTGGCATACTTTCCCTAAACTGGTTTTGATAGTTCTATTCATGCGTTCCACCTTCCCCAAACTTTGTGGGCGATAGGCTGCGTGGAGTTTCCAGGTGATGCCAAGGATGTTGGCTGTCTTCTGGAGCAATTCGGAGGTGAATGCTGGCCCATTGTCTGACCCAATCCACAGCGGGAGCCTGAACCGTGGTATAATGTCTGTTAAGAGTGCCCGGGTGACTTCTTGCGCCTTCGCGGTGCGGGTAGGATATGCTTTTACCCATCCGGAGGAGGTGCACATCATCACCAGCAAGTACTTCTTCCCTTTACATCTGGGCATTTCAGTGAAGTCTACCTGGAAGTCCTTGAAGGGCGTCGCTCCATATGACTGGATTCCTGGGGGTACTGTCGGTCCTTGGCGGGCATTGAACTGGCTGCAGGTGACACATCGCTGACTGACGGCTTTGGCCAGGGCTGCCAGGTGAGAGATGTATAGAAGTACTGACCCAGCAGCTTCATCAGGGACTCCTGTCCCAGGTGGGTGCTCTCGTGCATCGCCATTACCACAGTGGCTCCTAGAAGCTGGGGGACTGCTACTCGTCCATCAGGCATCTTTATCCATCCTCCCTCTGTTTCCTGGATCCCGTCCACTGCCAATCATTCCTTCTCTTCCCGAGAGTAGATAGGGGTGAGTTCTGGATCCCATGGGATGAGGGGAGCCACTTGTGATGCCTGGTACGGCTGGGAGGCAGCCCTCTTGGCCTCAGTGTCAGCTCTGGTGTTCCCCTTAGTGATGGTGGAAACATCCCTTCGATGTCCACGACAATGCATCACTGCCACTTTCTGG
Organism: Otolemur garnettii; assembly: GCF_000181295.1. Lineage (NCBI taxonomy): Eukaryota > Metazoa > Chordata > Mammalia > Primates > Galagidae > Otolemur > Otolemur garnettii. Next base: position 7,215 of record NW_003852914.1, on the reverse strand, counting down.
GGTTTCCATTCTGCCTCTAGCAACTGAAGTATTTCTTGCTGATACTTAATGTCCTTTCGTCCAGAGTTTAAAAGTCCCTTCTCCTTGTATAGTGCCCCATGCACTTGAAGAGTCTGAAAGACATATTTAGAGTCAGTGTAAATATTTACACTCTTTCCTTGGCTTAGCTCTAGGGCGCGGGTCAAAGCAATTAACTCAGCCTTCTGAGCTGAAGTCCCTTGGGGTAGGGGCTTAGCTTCTACAGTCTCTGTTAAGGTGACCACTGCATACCCGGCCCGTCGCTCCCCTTCTGCTGTCACATAACTGCTTCCATCAACATACAAGTCCCAGTCTGCATGTGTCCAACGCTAGTCGCGCAAGTCAGGTCTGCTAGAGTACACATTATCTATAATTTCTATACAGTCATGCTCAGTCTCTCTTCCACTGGTTGGAAGGAGCGTGGCTGGGTTCAGGGTGTTACATACTTCCACTGTTATGTGTGGATTGCCACACAACAAGCTTTGGTACTTAGTCTCACATTAGAAAGCCAGAAATATCCTTTTGTGTTCATCAAAGTGACCACAGAGTGGGGTACTTTTACCTTGAGATTCTGCCCTAGAGTTAGCTTATCAGCTTCTTGCACAAGGAGAGCGGTAGTGGCTAGAGCCCGTAAGCAGGGTGGCCATCCTTTTGCCACTCCATCCAGCTGTTTAGAGAGGTAGGCTATAGGCCTTGGCCAGGACCCAGCCAGCTGGGTTAACACACCCACAGCTGTCTTATCTTTTTACAGAGTAAAGGGTTTGGCCAGGTCTGGCAGTCCCAGTGCTGGTGCAGTCATTAGCCTCATTTTTAACTGAGAGAAGGCCTGTTCTTGCTCTCTTCCCCACTCTAAGGGCTTTCTTTCCTCTCCTTTAGTTGCCTCATACAAGGGCTTAGCCACAATGGCAAAGTTGGGGATCGAGAGACGACAGAAACCGACCGCGCCTAGGAATTCCCGAACTTGCCTCTGGCTTGTGGGGGTGGGAAGGCGGCTGATGACCTGCCGCCTCTCCATGCCTTGATTCCTTTCCCCCTGATGGATAATAAATCCTAGATAGCGTACCTGCTTCTGGCAAATCTGGGCCTTTGGTTTAGACACTTTGTAGCCACATACCTCTAGATGTGGCAGTAGGCAGTCTGTGCCTCGGGCACTGCCCTCCAGGGTAGGGTGTCCCAGGAGGAGATCAACATATTGAAGCAACACACACCCTAGTTCCTGGCTGGGAACTTCTGGAGATCATGAGCCAGCACTTCCTCAAAAATTGTGGGGGAGTTTTTGAATCCCTGTGGTAGTCTGGTCCACGTGTACTGGATTGTAGCTCCTGTGTCCGGCCTCTCCCACTGGAAGGCAAACAGCTTCTGGCTCTCCGGAGCCAGTCTTATACTTATACTGAAAAAGGCATCCTTTAAGTCAAGGCAAGTAAACCATTTAACTTCTGCTGGTAGTAAACTCACTCGAGTGTATGGATTTGGTACTGAGGGATGTAGTGTTACGGTTGCCTGATTAACAAGCCTCAAATCCTGTACTGGTCTGTAGTCCTTTGTGCCAGGCTTCTGCACAGGGAGCAAGGGAGTGTTCCAGGGAGATTGGCATCGTATGATTATGCCAAACTGCTCAAGCCTCTGGAGGTGCACCTGGATTCCTTCCAGGGCTTCCTTGGGCACTCAGTACTGCCCTTGTCTCACTGGCCTTGCTCCTGGCTTTACTTCTGTTATTACTGGTGGCTGGTTTACTGCAAGCCCTAGAGGGTTGTCTTCCGCCCAGACCTGTGGCCACCCCTGGGCCAGTTGGGTCCTCAATCCTTCCCCTGGTTGAGTCATATACAACTTCCACTCCTCCTCCCGAGGCATAGTTAGGGCTAATACCAGACCTGGTTTGGGCAACTGGAGCTGCATAGTTCCTTGATCAGAGAAAGAGATCGTGGCTCTTAAATTTCCTAGGAGGTCCCTACCTAGGAGAGGCAAGGGGCAATCGGGCATGTAGAGAAAGTGATGAGTTACCTTGTGGCCTCCTATGGAACACTTCCAAGGGAGACCAAAGGCTTGTTCAGTAGAAGCTCCGGTCGCTCCTACGTCAATCTTGTGGTCTGAGAGAGGGGCTACTGGCTGGGTGACCACCAAGTGTTCACCCCCAGTATTAATTAGAAAGTCAGTGTCCTTGCCCCCAATCTTTACTCGGACCATGGACTTTCCGGGGGCAGCTGAGTCTGGTCCCCTTTAGTCTAGCAGGGCCTCTCCCACTAAATTATAGAGGGCTCCCTGCTCTTCTGGTTCTGTGATCTATTTCCCAGGATTTTTCACACTTCCTTGCCTCTGGGGACACTTATTCTTCCACTGCCCTGTCTCTTGGCCAGTTGTACACTGATCCCTTCGCAAGGAGGGGCCTTTTACTTTAGGTCCGCTGCTTCCTCACGTTCCTTGACCCTGTCCTCTTTGAAAGGTAGGGGGTCCTCCCCTCATGCCTTTCAGAGCCGCAGTTGAGATTGGCCCTTGGCTTCATGCGCCTGTCCTCTTTTGTATGGCTTACTGCTTCCCGATGGACAAAAACCTTTTATGCTATTTTGAGGAGTTGCGAGGTGTTCATACCTGCAAACCCCTCCTGCTTCTGCAGTTTGCGCCATATATCCTCAGCGCTTTGGCTAACTAGGGCCATATTAACCATCCTCTGATTCTCAGGGTTCTCAGGGTCGAAGGGAGTGTACATCCGAAACACTTCACGTAACCTTTCATAGAACTGGCCTGGGCTCTCATTCTTTCCTTGGAGGACCTCATTTACTGGAGCCAAATTGGTAGATTTCTGCGTCCCCTTCCTCAGCCCCTGTAGCAATGCCTCTTGGTATCGGACTAGGCGTGCCCTGTCCTCTGCCACATTTGGGTCCCACTGGGGGTCCTCTCCAGGGAACTGAATCCGGACATACACCTGAGGGTTTTGGAACCCGTCTGGGGCATTCTCCCCTAACCAGGTAGAGGCGGCCTGAATTCCATGAAGTCTCTCATCTGTGTTAAAAAGAGTCATGAGCAGCTGGTGGCAATCTGCCCAAGTAGGATTATGAGTCTGGAAAATGGTCTGCATCAAATCGACCAGAGCCTGAGGCTTCTCTGTGTAGGAAGGAGTATGATGCCTCCAATTTAGTAAGTCTGTGGTCGTAAACGGCTGATATATCCCTACTCTCCGTTCGACCGTGTGCCCGTCCTCATCCACTCCTGTGTGTCTAGTTTCCCTGAGGGGCATCTGGACCCCTGGTTTAGGCCTTAGTCAAGTTGCTAATGGAGGCCGACCTTCTGGGACCTTTCCTTTCTTTCCTGGAAGGGTACCTGGCTGGGCTGGCTGTGACTCAGTGTGCTTTTGAGGAGGAATTGGATTCTCAGGTGCAGTAGCAACCCCAGTTTCTCTGTACGGAGGTGGTGAAACTTCATCTAGGGGGTCCTCCTGTACCGGATCTGCCAGTATCTTCGGCACCACTGCTCTAGGTCGGGTGGAAAGCACTCTCCCTTCCTGTCTCTGTGCTAATAGCCCTGTCACACCCTTCCCTCTCAACCAAGGTGGTGGGTTCACTACTAGTTGTAGCCAGGAATCTATGTATGGAAACTGCTCATAGTGACCCCCTTTCCAAATAACTCTGTGCCATACCTCAGACACTAGGGATCTCTCTAAACTTCCCTCTGATGGCCATCCAATCCCCAAAGAGGGCCATTCCTGCTCACAAAGGCTCTTTAGCTTTCTTGGTGACATAGTCACCCCGTAGTCACCTACAAAACCCTTCTTAAAGTTTTTCAACATAGTACCTAATGGGGTGGACTTCTCTTGCTTGTTCCCCATTTTTTTTTTCTAGGTCCCCCTCCCGAGACGCACGTTCACACCACACTCACACACACCTTCCACTGGTGGGCAAATTAATACCAGGGGTTGATCAGACTCCCTCCTCCACTAAAATGTAGTGGGCCTCAAACAGTTCCTACCTTCACACGTTCTCACCACACTCTTACACATACTTTCCAGTTGCCGGCAAATTAATGCCCGGGGGTTGATGAGACTCCCTGTTCCACTAAAATGTAGTGGGCTTTAAAAGGATCCTACCTTACTCTGGATGTCCTGGCACCACCTGTTGACCGGTTCCTCTCTGGTGCTCAGCCTCCACAGTGACCCGGCGCAGGGACCTCACCAGGTCAGCCTCAATGAGAGGGGTCCTCTGCGAAAATTTGTCTCAGGAGCGCTCTGAGGACCGCGTCACTAAACCAACTGGAGTTCCCCACGGGGGTGATCTGCGGAGCAGGCAGAACCTCACCCAAAGAATCTGGCTGCATGGTTTTTCCGCCAAACCTCGCTTCCCGGTCAGGGAACCAAGAAATGTAGCAGGAAACCGACGCAGACAGAAGACTCCAGGCACCAGTT
>NW_003852914.1:0-1372 GCF_000181295.1 Otolemur garnettii | reverse complement strand
GTTTGGTGGGGGCCCTGGCTGGATTCGAACCCACCACCTTAGGTGAATGTGGCTGGTGCTTTAGCCACTTGAGCCACAGGTGCCGAGCCAGTCTTCTAGGTCTTACAGTAAAATCCTATGTTTTCATTTTATTTTTTCATTTTCCAAATGCCAACTTTCCAATTTACATTATTTTTTTTTATTTGTCACATCAAACAGATGCAGTGTTTTTCTTATTTTTCGTTTCTTTATGTAACAGTGGGTGATTTCTTTCTTTATCAATTTAGACAGAGCCTCACTTTGTCACCCTCAGTAGAGTGCTGTGGTGTCACAAATCATAGCAACCTCAACCTCTCGGGCTCCCGTGATTCTGTGCCTCAACCTCCCAAGTATCTGGGACCTCTGGCACCTGACACAACTATGTCTTTTTTTAGTGATGCGGTCTCACCCTGGCTTTGGCTGGTCTGGAATCAGTGAGCTCAGGCAATCCACATACCTCCGCCTTGCAGAGTGAGCCACCATGCCCAGCTAATAGTGGGTGATTGTTTCCTTTTCTTTCTTTCTTTCTTTCTTTCTTTTTTTTTTTTTTTTTTTTTGAGGCAGAGTCTCACTTTGTCACCTTTGGTAGAGTGCTCTGGTGTGATAGCTCACAGCAACCTCAAACTCTTGGGTGCAAGCAATTTTCTTGCATGTGCCCAGCACCCTAACCACTGAGATACGGTGCTACCTGGGTGATAGTTTTCCAAATTTTTGGTTTGCATAAGTTTCTGAACATGTCTCATAAGAAGAAAGCAAACGATAGTCCTGTGACGCTCTGTAGTCAAAATCTTTGTGCCTTTACTCCTTGTGTTTTGCCTATGCACATGCTCCTTGCCAGCATGTCTTTGCACTGAGACTCCCCATTGGTAAGTGTATGGGACAGTGTGTCCTCAGCCACCCTTCTGTGTGTCCCCTCAGCCACCCTTCTGTCTTTCTCTGGTCCTGAGCCTCACAATTGTCTGAGAATGACCCAAATGCCCAATAGTCTCCGTGTTTACTGGAGTGTTCACAAAGATCATTTCCTAGAACATACTTGTCTAGTGGATAGCCTGAAATATGGGGGAAGAGGCCCTCAAGGGAGTAAATGAATGCCTTTCAGTTTGAGAGTACCCTGTTCGTATACCCTTCTTGTAAACAGCTAACGCATTGGGAATTGAATATTTTACTTTGTTTCTTTATTTTTTTTTAATTGAATGGTAACTATGTACATTAATGCACTCCTGGGGTGCAGTGGGGGGGCGGGGGACTTCACACACAATCCAAAACACTTCCCTCAAACTGGTTAACATAGCCTTCATGTCATTTTCTTAGTGTTTTAAAACTTTCACATTCTACTCTTAGAAAGATTCACTTG
>NW_003852913.1:18473-29254 GCF_000181295.1 Otolemur garnettii | reverse complement strand
GGAAGCAGGAAACAACCAGGTAAACCAGTATATTGATCCAAAAATCAAAAGGGAAATTCAACATTTAGTGATCCTTGATTATGTTCCTCCCACTATGTTATGTATGTTATGGTCATTTATACACTGTATTTTATAGTAATATCCTCATTTTAACTTCACAGAAGACTGAAATCCTTTAAGATACGTACTTTTTTTTTTTAAAAGTTAACTGATGACTCCATACTGAACCTCAGAGTCAAAGCATTCTATGATAGACATACTTTTATCTGAGAATGTGAATGTTAGTTTTTTGCATTATTATTATTATTGCTCAATATTTTGTTGCAGCAATCATCTGATTTCTTTTCCAGAATGTATTTATTGTCATTTGTTCTTTAAGAGGTTTTTGTTTCTAGTCCTTATCTTAAACATGGTTATTGTTATTAAATTTTAAGATTCTTTAATTTTGTGAAGGCAAAAAGTGGAAACCAAATAAACACATCTTTATATAGAGAAAAATAAAAAAAGAAAGAAAGAAAACAAATGCTGTAATATACGCACTGGTCTCATGCAGAAAATGTAATGCTGCTCAAGTTTCTGTCTCTGCCTATATAAGTGAAACCTTGACTTCTACACTTTGGAAGGCTGGCTCCATTCATTTGGAGATGGTACTTTCTGGCTGGCAATTCTTAAGCTTTGTGCTAAAATAAACTCTATACGTAATCATAAAAAAAAATAAGCTTTATAGAAGAGCTTCTTCCCATGTAGGCTGACATGACTCCCATCAAAAAACTTACAATGAGTGAGATCACCAGGAAATATTATCAAGATTGGGCACAGACTATGAATTATAGTCAGCAAAACAAAACAAACAAACACACCAAAGAAAGGCAAGTAGCAAATTCAGATTTTAAATTGCACATACTGGTATAATCAGGAAAAAACAATTCAAGATGTTTTAATTATATATATAATGTTTAAAAAATCAGGATTCATAATCAGAAAAGAGCAGTGCAGGAGACTTTCAGAAAAAAAGTGGAATCATTTGGGGACAAATTTTCTAGAAATCAAGAATAGAATTATATTAAATGGAAATGACAAATTACTTCAGGTAGAAAACTAATATTGACAGCCAAGATTTTAAAACTTCAACAATATACTATTTACATGAAATACACATGGAAAGCTTAAAAGTAACATAATACAAAAATAGATGGTGGAAACATTATCTGAAAGAAATCAAGTATTGTTATAATAATATTATGTAAAGTAGGCTTTAAAATAAAAATCAATATTGTAGATCAAATTTTATCAAGTACATCAAACTTTTGATCAAACAAATTTTATTGTAGATCAAACTTTTATCAAGTTTGTTTGATAATGATAAAATGCTCAATTTAGCAAGGAGATAAAACAATTCTAAAATTTAAGAATGAAGTAATCTAGAAAACATTTACAGAATTAGAGAAAAAAACTTGATAGTTGATCACCCCACGCACCATATAGAAAGTAGTTTTTATCTAGCAAGCTTTTGGGGGAAATGAATATACCTGGTCACATCTCAAGCTTTCTGGCAAAACTCATATGACTGGGCAGATTAGATCAGCATCTTTATGGGGTGTTATTCATACTGTGGACATTACCTTAACCTAGCTGCAAAACATCCTGGTATGTGACATTAGTCAACAATGGTGGTTTTGCTTCAAGATGGTGTCCCTCTTGCCATAATACTGACTCTTAATGTGTACTCCTCCCCTCCAAAGCATAAACATTGTGTGTGTGTGTGTGTGTGTGTCCAAAGGAAAGTAAGTTAAATCACCTGCAGGGTGTCATCTCGTCCTCTGAGTCTTGTCACATGTTCAAGTCTCATATGAGTTTGTGCATACTCACAATTCTTGTTTCCAGTGGGCTAGATGCATAATTAGGCCTCTAAACACAGTCCAGTTATCAGTACAAATACCAAGGGCCAGGGCTCATGTGTAATTACTAACCAGGCAGCTGACAACTCTGCCCATTGACTACCCAGCTGACAACTCTATGTCAGCAGTCCAAGTACAGGGGTTTCTGATGCTGGCACCATTGGTACACCAGTTGTCATCCCAGATGATTAAAACCGCTTCTCCTACTGGGTCAGGCACTGTGTCAGAAGAGGGTAGCCAGGTGTTCTTTGGTTGTTTATAGGTACTTGGCCTAACATAGCATGAAATTCTGGGCTTCAGGGACTCATTGCCAGAACACTTCCTCTTGTAACTAGGCATGGAATTTAATTGGGGTAGGTGTTTGGTCTACAGTGGAAGTGAGTTGTTTGAATTTCTTTCTAATCATCCCTTAAGTGTCAGATGCATTCTCAGAGTCAGACAGGTTCTTTGTTAATGGTTTAACTGGAGGTAAAGCATAACGTATCACCAACATTTGTTGACCATGGGAGAGAATTAAACTCAAGAAGGGACACAAAGAAAAGGACTTCTAGGGGGATGGGAGGAAGGCCTGACCTGCTGGACAATGAAGGTTGGGGGCCCATAAGAATGTTGGTATGAGGTAACCTCGCAGTAATCAATAACCAATACAAAGAGATAATAATCAATGACCCATGAAAAAGGGCAATCATTCCTGGAGGTGCACAGAGGCTAATGAAAGAGTTGCAACCAATTTCAAACTTATTTGAAGAGGTAATTAAACCTCTGCAGTGCCTTTCCATCAAGTTTCTCTGACCTCTTCATCATGAGAGAAGACCACTTCCAACTCTCTTTGGAAGTGCTCTAAATTTCTCTTTGTTCTTCTAAAATGAAATTTTTCTTTGTTACACTGACCTTGTGCAGGTTACTCTTGCTATCTGTTCATACTGCCTGTACTGCTCCAGTTTTATTCTTATTCTCCACTCTTTTTCACTTTCAATGACAACTATGCCACATTGAATTTTCTACCTTAGCTGACTGATCCAATCAGGTCAAAAGGGTTCAGGAAAATGTGACCGCCAACCTCACCAACCTCTTTTCTACACGTATGACCAAAATCCTGAATGGAATGAGTTACCATATTCAGGTGGCCCTAAGATACACGTCATATCCTCAGGTATAGCAGCAACATTGAAAAACATAGTGATGCCCTTAAAATTTTTGTTGAAGGCTGGTATCAGCTACATTTTAGTCTCTTCGAAACCTTCTTGCTCATATATGTCACAGTTGCAGTGTGCCCTTTTTCTAATAGAGGGTACAATTGCAAAGTGCCCCTTTTCTATAGAGTCTCAATCATTGGGCTAAAAGTGGGATAAACACTCTCCAATAACTTAAATGACCCACAATTATTTGGATTTCTCTTACTGCTGCCAGAGTTGGAAATTGTGGAATATTTCAATTACCAGAACTGGTATCAAGCAGTCTTACCTGACCCTAAAACTACACTATAGGCCCTGGGTCCTAAATCTTCTGAGAGTTGGTTGCCCATCTCCTTCCCATATTTTAGTACACAGTACTTTAAGACTTTCTGTGACACATTAATCTTCAAGGATTAACATTACATCACCATGTAAGGAAATCTGGGAAGGGAAGATGAGAATGAGAAAAGAGACACTTCTCCAGCCACCATTCCATCACAAATCCTAGGAATGCAAAGATAGTCCTGGAGCAAAATGTGGGTGTCTACTAGTGACCTTGTCAGGTAAAAGCAAACTGGTCTTGTGATGGTTTGGAGACAGGAATGCTGACAAAGGCATTAGCCAGAATTTAATACAGTACAATGTGTCCATAGCATTAACATGATGTTGTTGACTACCTGAGTAATTCCTGGTCTGACGATTAAGTGCTACACACCTCATTGCTGGATATCATTAGGGTCAACAGAGGGCCAAAGGGAGTACATCCTTTGTTTCCCATTACTATCAAAGGTAATGATGTTCATCAACGAGGTATGTACCATCCTTTCTAGGATGTGTTTGTGAACTTCACTGTCACACCTTGTATCAGGAACATGTATGGCTGGCATTACCTTACTCAATCACCAGTAATCTACAGTCATCTGCCCGGTCCAGTATGGTTTGTGTACAGACCAGAGGGAACAGTTAAGGGAATTTTTTGCTGAGTGAATATATAAGGCCCATTACCAGTTCCTTAATAGTTGCACTCGTGTCAGAATATTGTCCCCCAGCTAATTTTAATTGTTTAACTTTGACAACCCACCTAAGGATAGGCAGTTGTAGGGGTTCCCATTTTGCCCCTTCCCTGAAAATATCTTTCTCCATGTGAATCCTCTTCCATCTGAATTCTCTTACTGAAATTTGAAAAGCCTTGCCTGACAGTACCCAAACATTTTCTAGAACACAATAAATAAACACCATAAATGGGGCAGGTAGAGATTTTCCAGTATCTAAGGCTATTAATGTTCTTTCATCTACATCATTTGTTTCCCCAAACTATCAATGGCAAGACATGGAAAAGGATGTCTTGCTCTATTTCCATCATTAAAGTATATTGCACCCCAATGTCTCCTAATGTCATTTGTTTGTTAATTTTTGGAGGAATATTAAATGGTGAGTTCAGTACAGGGCTTGGAGTGCTCCCTAATGCTCAAATATGGGGTTGACCCCAGTACAACTCCTATTCTCAGTCCTGGCCTGGGATCGACCTTTGATTATCCAGGGAAGTACAATGGTCAAGAGGTTGAGTCCTCTTCCTCATCCATCAGATGACAGAAGGACAGGGACAAAGCTGCTGTTCAGGCTGTGGTTCCCTCCATGAGGCTGCTAATAAAGCATTTGGTTATTTGTCTATCTTTTTCTCAGGTTTTCCTGCTGCCATTAATTCTTGCCACATTTACCTCAACATGACTTTTACTACCCCCTTTCCTTGTTTTCCTTCTTCTGTTGGGCTCACTTTTTCCCCTTTATTGGCTTTTGTGAGAGCATAAGTTGTCCCTGCTCCTGGTCTTCATGATTTATACTAAGTTTGCTATGGCTTTTCTCACATAATGTATGAGAAAATCACCAGTAATCGACAGTCATCTGCCTTAATTCACTATCGACTTTGGAAAGATAGTAAAGGGCTATGCCATTCTCTCTTCTCATCTTATACCAATTTATTTTTCATCTCAGCAGAGGAAATTGCTTACCTTGTACTGTTATAACATCAGCATAAATGATTTACCTCATTTCTAATTTTCACAGTAGCACCTGGACCTCTTTGATTGGCTACCAGAAGACTGTCCCTCCTGATAAATATTCTTAATTAGGTCAAGTTTCCCTCATAAAAAAAAATAATCTTGTCCCTAGAATGATTCCCTGTATTAGTGTTGTGTTATGAATGTGTTGCTGCAGCAGTGCATGGGTATTGGTGTTTGTCATTCGGTTTGCTTTCTTTCAAGCTAAAAACTACCTACCATACTTTATGTCCCTCACATGACCATGCAAGCAATCAAGGATCCCTTAGATCAGCAGTTCTCAACCTGTGGGTCACATCCCACAGGAACTGTATTAAAGGGTTGTGGCATTAGGAAGGTGATGAGAACTACTGCCCTAGATAGTTGTTTAAGGCCTCTGCATTCTCTAAGATTCACCTGCAAATATTCCCTGATAGTGAGTCTCCTGGATCACTTGACCCCATTTGCTGCAGCTGTTATGGTTTCCCTTTCTTTTGCTTGAGGGGTGAGTTTGTCAGTGCCCCCATTTCCCATCCTGCTCTATGCCCTCTAGGTCTTTAGAGTCTTTCTATCCATGACATCCATGTGGATATTGGGTCTAGACATCTATAGTTGTCTAGTTATGATAAATCTGATTTTTGATTGTTTCCATTTCTTTTCTCACAGGCAGACAAATCTCCATGATAATGTTTCAGTTTTGGTCTCTTGTCTGAAATTTTGTCCACAAAGTTAGATATCAGGAGAAGAGCAGAAAGGCACATGTCCTTTTCTAGTTGCAATTCCTCCTCTGGCTGTTCAGCTTTTGCTTCTGTTTCTAGTTGGACCTTTGTTGCCAAGTGAAGGGCCCAGGGAGGAAGCCAACCACTGCTGTGACTATCTGTGACCCTTTCTCACCACAGCACCCTCTACAGCAGTCCTTTGATAACAGTTCTAGGCCTATAGGAATTTGGGGGGCATTCTTGCAGTGACTATCCACACATATCTGACAGACGTGCCACCTCCATCCCCACAAACATGTGGGCATTCCTAGCCATCTGTGATTTTTCCCACGTTTCATTCTCTTAACCCAATCCTTGGTTTCTTGGCTCCTAATGGCTCATCAAATGTTCTACAATGAGTAGCTACATAAAAATCTACCACCAAAGGCTGAGGGAGCTGAGAGATCAAAGAAAGAGCCTGACAAATCCAGTTTTTCTGAAGGAAATATTTAGTAGGAACATGTGAACAGAAGCAACATTCCTGGCTGCTGTGTTTCAAAAATTATCCTTTATATAGCAAGCCTTTAGGATGAAGATGTGAACAGCTGGTCACGTCTTTGACTTTCTTGCTGAAATCCATGACCACTGGAGAGGGTAGAGATGCACTTTTGGGGGGCTGTTAACCATGTTACAGACATGATGTTAGACCCTGCTGCAGATCACCCTGGTGTGCAGGGTCAAACATTTGTTATTATGGTGATTTTGCTTCAAAATGGCATCACTTTTGCCAAGCAAAGGGCTGTTTCTCTTTATTTGACTCATAGTAATTGTACATATTTATGGGTACATAGTGATATTTCCATAGATATAATACTTATAATCAAATCATGGTCATTAGCATATTCATGGTCTCCAACTTTTATCTTTTGTTTATGTTGGGAACATTCAGTGTTCTCGTACCAGTTATTGAAACTATATAGTATATTATTGGTAGTGTAGTCACTCTGCACTAGTATAAAACAGTAGAATTTACATCTTTTGTCTAGCTGCAATTTTGTACCATTTAAGAAATTTCTGCCATCACTGTGCTCTATCTAATAGTATATGTAGAATAGCATTCTCTGTTCTATTACTATTCTATACTATTCTCTGTTCTATACTACTATGAGACCAATTCTTTTTAGCTTCTGTATATGAGTGAGAGGATATGGTGTTTAACTGTTGTTCTTGGCTCATTTCACTTAACATAATGTCCTCCAGTTCCAGCCACATTGGTGCAAATCACAAGATTTCATTCCATTTTGAAATGTTTATGGATGAATAATATTCTGTTGTGTGTCTTTACCATTTGTAAACCAGTCTATAAGGAACCATGTGGATGTAGGTTGAGATATATACCTGGGCGCTCTACAAAATTGAAAGTAAATTTACTATTATCAATAAACCCAGATCCTGAAAGGCAATACTTTAATGGGGACTAAGAAAATAATACATTTTCAGCAGAATATTATGAGTAGAAGTACTTACCCACTGACTATAACACTGAATGAAACAGGAAAATAACATTCTGTCATTCTGAGAACTTCTAATAATAGCATTGCATATATGTGTGTGTGTGTGTGTGTGTGTGACCAGAGTTTATATTCTGTATAGCCTAAGAATTTACAAATGAAAAATTTTAGCTTAGTGAAATTCAAGACTGGTAGTAACCCCAATGAGCCTTTGCAAGCAAAGTCAAATCCTTTCAGGCAGAGTACACTGTAAACCTATCCCCAAAGAACTCCACTAGATAATGTTCGGATGAAACAGAGTCCAATGTAGAATCACAAATACATGAGACCTGAGCCAACATAATCAAAATTATTACAAACAACAAAGTAAATAATCATTTCTATTAAAATATATTATACATTACATTGGTGTCCTGTACTATAGAGGCAGCAGACCTGAGTTAGTACTTCCACAGTTCATGCAAATTCTGGGGAAGATTCTTTCCCTGGTTGCTCAAGGAATGTTAGCCAGAAAGATTTTTCTCTTTTTTTTTCCAGAAAGATTTTTCTCACATACCTTGTATTTTATTTAATTTTATACCTTTTATTACATAATTTTTTCAGAAGACTAAAAGGAAATAAAAGTATCTCTAAATGTGCTACCTACGGATTACCAATTTATTAATTTATGCATAAATCTAATCCAAATAGACATCTAAGGAACATACCTATTATTTATCTATCTTAAAATCAATGTAGAAATATATTAACAATTATTAGTTAAGTATAGTATGAGTATAAATGTTCATAATCAATTTCTCTTTCATATGTTTCTGTGTTTTCTCATTTCATGTGCAATGAATCTATAAAAATTTAGCTATTGCTAATGGAATAGGTATCAATAAACCCAAGTTCATACTGGCAAAAATTGCAGTAGGATAAAAGATAAAGAAAAAACACATTGATTAAAGTTCATAGACACTACAAACCAATATCACAAACTAAGTTTTTAATTAATGATCAAACTAGGGGAAAAAATCAGAATGAACACATGGGAGAGTGCCAATATATAAAATATTCACAAAGGCTGCAAGAGAAGCAATCAACAATCACAAGATAAGTTAAAAAGAAATTAACAATTTTCAAAAAGTAAATTATATTGGTTAAAAATCCTCTAAAACTTACTCACACACTCAAGATATTTTTGCAATTAAAGTAGCAACATTAAATATAGGAACCTTGCTTGATTTTCTGAACAGACCATTGGCTATTTTTTTACTATTAAAGTGTTGGCTTACTATTCCTCTAAAAAAGACATCAATTCTGCAAAAAAATTGATCAAATTCCTCCTTAGTGGCGTTTCACTTATAAGACAATTGAAATGCAGTTCTCTCTATGTATTAGTTATACTAGGTCTTCAGTTGCTGCCATGCCTTGGACCCCTTCTTGCCTCAGGGTCTGCACATGCACCTTTCCCACCTGAATCCCCGCTGCTTTGCCACCTTACTCCTGTGCAGAGTTCAGATTTCACACTAAGCCATCTTCACCTCCGTGACACCTTCTCTACTCCCAGGACCAAGTCAAAACACTGGTGAGCACCCATTAGTTTTTCTCCCAATACAACACATAGAGTTGTTTGGGTAATGCTTTGCTTTTTATTTGCTTTTCTAGTAGAATATATTATCCATTCCATGGCTCATTGTACAGTACCATATCCTCAACATGTAGCAGAGTTAGCATAGAAAAAATATTTCTTAAATGAATTGAATAGTATTCATGCTCTACCATACTTATATTTGCTTGTTTCTATAAGTGGAAAAATGAAGACAGCAGAAATATTAACAATATGATAAACATTAAGTATATTATTATGTCTGTAACATAAGCTAAAATGCATCTTCAAAAATGAAGCTACAAACAATAGACATATAAACAGTTTTTCCAATCATAGAAAAAGAAGTAAAATCTAATGTAATCTATACAGAGGGCATTGTTGTTTATGATTCAATTTGAAATAAACCACTCTTGTAAAGAGGGTTAAAACTGGGTAGTGACATCTTTTTCTTCCCCATTATTATGGGAGAAACTAAGCATCTTAGTTATATGTATGTTACAAGTATGTTTTGTTTCAAAATATAAACTTGATTTGGAACTCTCCCATCAAAAATGTATTAAGTCTTAGATTGAAAAATATTCTAGACATCAAGCCATAAGAATGAGAATAAGGCATTTATGTGAGTTGCCAAATGTCACTCCATTCATATCCTGGATTTGACATCAAATTTCACTTTAAAATTCGGCATTTGAAGTATTTCTGTGAATACAAGTCTGTGTCTATGAATGTGTGTGTGTGTGTGTGTGTGTGTGTGTGTGTGTGTATGAAACTCTGGAACAGAACATCTCATACTGTGCACAACTTTTATCGCTAGTTCAACTTTTGATCCTTGATCAGAGATGATGTTAAGTCCTTTGCAATTGTACTTCTAGTGAAATCTCTACTCAACACTAATTGGGTCATAACTTTGCTTCATCTGAAATCACTGCATTCAAAGTTCATAAAGATTTATGGCATCAGTGCTCTGATCCTATCTCCTGTGAGTGGACTGTTTCTCTAGCTGTTTTTCACAGAACTCCATCGACTACTATGATTACTGCTATTTCTAAGACACACCAGGAAAAAAGGATATTAGATTTTAGACAGTAAATATCAAATCATTCATTTAAAGAATTAAAATAGCACATTGACAAGAAATGTCAATTTGTTCCTCAATTTCATGTTCTCGTGGGAAGATTGACCACAACTTTCTTTGCGTTAATTCTGCTCCCTTGGGTCTTCTTAAAGAATGGATGTTGATCCTTCAAGGATGTCAGGAAAAACCAAATGAAATAACATATTTTAGATGTTTATTGGCAGTGTCATAATCTGTACAGTGAATAATCTCCAAGTAGATGTTTTTTCTTCTTGGGGAGCTGTCTGGGAGGAAGTTGTGAGGCAGGAAATCTGCTCAAAACACTGCAATAGTAAGTAAGATTAAAATCTCATCAAGGAGTGAGATGCCTTAAAATGTAGTCAAAACAATAGTGAACGATTTTGATGATGTTTAATAACACAGTTAAAACGCACATGAGAATATGGTGCAAATGAAACAGATCATCAAAAATATCTTCACTGGATTATTCGCCTAGAACATCCATTTCTCTTCCAACTTTTCTAAGTGGCTCTGAGATTTTCCCTTCTCTTACAACACTTTAGTTGATGCACTGCCTCCGAAGAGGCCTGCTTTAGTTTGCTGTTTCCTAGAATTAGGATAAATGAGTGAGCCCAGAGATAGATGGCTGAGGTTGTCATTCCAAAAATTATCATCACTTTGTTTTCCACCACCGAAGATGTCATTTCTATGGCATAGCCTATAAAATGCAAGATAAAGAGGATGATGAAAGATATCAGCATTTTCATTGCCTTCACATGAGCATCAGTGCTGGG
>NW_003852913.1:17455-18158 GCF_000181295.1 Otolemur garnettii | reverse complement strand
CATATAAATCCATCTATTATTATTATCCATATCAGACAAATTCTCGAAATTGCTAAGCCAGTGAGAATAAAGCCAAGCATAGAGAGCTTCTTCTTGACACAGTCGATGCAGTACACAAGCACAATAAACCCGTTCCCTAAAACTCCCAGGATGGACTCCATAATTACAACACAAAGGAAAATGCCTTCCACTACACTTAGCATGTCTGCTGATCCTTAATTTAGATTCTGTTACATTTGTTTTAGATTACCTGCGGCAGACTAGGTTTATATTGCTTGCTTGATGGAATAGGGATTTCTTCACTTTTGTTTATAAAGACTTACAAGTGCCCAAGAATGTCTTGTGATGGAGCCAGAAATCTCTTCATGGACACCCCTCCACTTCCATCTACAGGACATCACAAGTTTAGAAAATGTGTGTGCAGACTGAATGCCTGTCAACAGTTTGTTAAGATGCAAATGAAGGTATCTGTTTCATGCATTTTACTTGTCCTCCTCACACTCTTTTGCATTCGTGAATGTGAGAATGGATGTCAAACAGGTAAATATAGGAAACAAAGCACAACAGACATGTGGACTTAATATTCTTCAAACTCAAATCATTCTCATTTATATTGTTTATAATCAGAGTTTGGTATATAAATGCAAAGGACCATACAGAAGTAATAAATCCTCCTAGCCATTGTACAAACTTACTCTGAGTG
>NW_003852913.1:4636-16944 GCF_000181295.1 Otolemur garnettii | reverse complement strand
GGAAATATTATCAACCATAGGAACAGACTATGAATTATAGTCAGCAAAACAAAACAAACACACCAAACAAAGCAACCAGCAAACTTAGAATTCACATAAACTGCACATATTGGAATGAACAGGAAAAAATATGTATAGATATTTTAATTATGTATATAATGTTTTAAGTATCAGGACAGAATTTCAGAAAAGAGGAGCTATAAGAGACTTTCAGGAAAAAAAATGGGAACATTTCTAAACTTTCTAGAAATCAAGAATAGAATTATATTAAATGGAAATGGACAAATTATTTCAAGTAGAGAACTAATATTAACAGCCAAGATTTTAAAACTCCAACAAGATACTACTTACATGAAATAGAATTCAAAATTAACACATGGAAAGCTGAAATGAAAATGGTACAAAAATAGACAGTGGAAACATCATCTGAAAGAAATCTGGTATCATTACAATAATATTAAGTAAAGTAAGCTTTGGAGTGGATATGGAGAAGGGGAACACTTCTGCACTGCTGGTAGGAATGCAAACTAATACGTTCCCTTTGGAAAGAAGTTTGGAGATCATTTAGGGATCTAAAAATAGGAATACCATTCCATCTTGCAATTCCTCTACTAGGCATATATCCAGAAGACTAAAAATGACTTTATAACAAAATTATTTGCACCAGAATGTTTATTGAGGCCCAATTCATAATTGCTAAATCATGGAAGAAGCTCAAATGCCCATTGACCCACAAATGGATTAATAAATTGTGGTATATGTACACCATGGAATATTATGCAGCCTTTAAAAATGGAGACTTTATCTCTTTTATGTTTATATGGATGGAGCTGGAACATATTCTTCTTAGTAAAGTATCCCAAGAATGGAAGAAAAAGTATCCAATGTACTCAGCTCTACTGTGAAACCAACATACAATTACCCACACTTCCATATGGAAGCTATAACCCAACTATAGCCCAAGATGAAGGAGATAGAGAAGAGGGAGGGATGTTTGGAGGGAGGGTAATTGGTCGGACCGAATCTATGGTGCATTTTACACAGTACAAGTTAAATCTACTAAGTATAGAGTATAAACATCTTAACACAATAATTAAGAAAGTGTGGTGAAGGCTATGTTAGTTTGTTGTATGTATTTCAAATTGTATATAAAACCACTGAAATAAGTATTTCATTGTACATGGCTATGATTGAATAAGGAAAATAATAATCAATATTGTAGATCAAAGGGGAAGTGTATTTTATAATGATAATAAATGTTCAAGTTAGCAGGGAGATAGAACAATTTTAGAACATTCTAAAATTTATGCAAGAAACAATCTAGAGGGGTGGTGCCCATGGCTCAAGGAGTAGGGCGCCGGCCCTATACACTGGAGGTGGTGGGTTCAAACCTGGCCCTGGTCAAGAAAAAAACTGCAATAGAAACAATCTAGAAAATATTTATAGAACTAAAAGCAAAAAAAAAAAAAAATATTTACAGAACTAAAAGCAAAAAAACAATATTTACAGAACTAAAAGCAAAAAAACAATATTTACAGAACTAAAAGCAAAAAATGTTCAAGTTAGCAAGGAGATAGAACAATTTTAGAACATTCTAAAATTTATGCAAGAAATAATCTAGAAAATATTTACAGAACTAAAAGCAAAAAAACATGATAGTGGATCACCACATACAACACATACAAAATAGTTTAGCAATCTTTCAGGGGAAACAAATATAGCTGGTCACATGTTAGGCTTTCTGGTGAAACTCATGACCACTGAGAAGGGTAGATAAGCACCTCTATGGGGTATTACTCATACTATGAACATTGTTCTAACTTGCTGCAGAATATTTTAGTATATGGGATAAGACAACAGGATAGTTTTGCCTCAAGGTGGTGTCCTCCTTGCCATACTCCTGACCATTACTGTATACTCCTCTCATCCAAAGTATAAACATTTGTGTGTGTGGGTAGGGTGGGTGTGACTGTGTCCACATGAAATTCAGTTAAATCAGCTGCAGGGTATTGCAGCTTCTCCTCCAAGTCTTGTCACATGTTCAAGTACCACATGAGTGGGTACATGCTCACTTTTCTTGTTCCCAGTGGGCTAGCCACATAATTAGGCCTTTGAATACAGCAGTTATCAGTACAAATACCAGGGACCAGGGTATGAGTAATTACTAACCAAGCAGCTGACAGCTCTGCCCATTGACTACCCTGATGTGTGTCTATCTTTGTCAGTGGTCCAAGTGCAGGAGTTTCCAGTGCTGGAGTCATTGGTATACCAGTCGTCGTCTTGGATGAGTAAAACTGCTTCTCTTACTTGGTCAAGCACTGGAGCAGGACAGGTGTTTTTGGTTGCCAAAGGTGGCTGGACTTAACACAGCATGCAATTCTGGGCATAAGGGACTCATTGCCAGAACACTTCCTCTTATAACTAGGCAGGCATGCCCTTTAGCCAGGGTAAGTGTTTGGGCTTCATTGGAAGCAAGTTGTTTGAATTTTCCTTCTAATCATCCCTTAACTGTTAGACCCATTATCAGCATGAAAGAAGGTCTTTGTTAATGGTTTCACTGGAGGAGAAGCATAATATACTGGCAGCACTTCCTGATCATGGAAGAGAATTAAGCTCTAGAAGGTACACAAAAGAAGGGGCTTCAAAGAGGATGGGAAGAAAGCCTGGCCTTCTGGACAAGGAAGGCTGGAGGACCCATATAAATGTGGAAATGAGGTAACCTAGGTAACTAATGACCAATAAAAGAGATAATAATTAATGACCAATGGAAAAAGGCTATCATTCTTGGAGGCACAGAGAGGCCAATGAAAGAGTTGCAACCAATTTCATACTGGGAGAAAGAGGGTATTAACGCTCTTCACTGCCTTTGAGTCTATGTCTCCCTCAACTCTTCATCATGAGAGGGACCCACTTCCAACTCTCTTTGGAAGTGTTCTAAATTGCTCCTTGTTCTTCTTAAATAAAATTTCTCCTTGTTACATTGAACTTGTGTGGATTACTTTTGCTTTCTATTCATACTGTCTGTGCTACTTGGCCTTTACTCTCAAGTTCCAATTCTTTTCACTTCCACTTATGACTGTGCCTCATTGAACTTTCTACCTCAACTAAGTGATCCAACGAGGTCAAATAGATTCAGGAAAATAGGACCCTGACACTCCAAAAGGACCATTCTATAATTATGACCAAAATCCTGAACAGAGTGAGTTACCATACTCAGGTTGCCTTAAGATCCAAGTCATACCCTCAGGTGTAGCAACAACATTGAAAGATATAGTGATACCCTTATAAATTTTGCTGAAGGCTGGTGTTTGCTGCACTAGCTCTGTAGTCTCTTCAAAAGTTTCTTGCTGATGTATGTCTCAGTCCCAAAGTGCCCCTTTTCTTATAAGTCTATACAGTGTTCTCAATCATTGGGCTGAAAGTGGGACAAACCCTCTCCAATAACTTAAATGATCAACAAATGTTGGGATGTTTGGATTTCTCTTACTATTGCCAGAGTTGGGAATTGTGGGACATTCTCAATTACTGTACCTGGTATCAAGGAGTCTTACCTGACTCTAAAGCTACACTTCAGGCCCTGGGGCCTGAATCTTCTGAGAGTAGGTTGCTCATCCCCATTCCTATATTTCAACACCCAGTACTGTAAGAATTTCTGTAGCACATTAAATCTTCAGGGGTTAACATAACATCATCATGTAAGGAAATCTGGGAAGAGAAGATGAGAATGAGAACAGAGACACTTCTTCAGCCACCATTCTATAACAAATCCTAGGAATGTGAAGTTAGTCCTAGAGCAAACCTGGAGACCCACTGGTGACCTTGCCAGGTAAAACAAACTGGTCTTGTGATTGTTTGGAGAGAGGAATGTTGACAAGGCCACTAGCCAAATCTAAGACAGCATGATATGTCCACAGCATGGACAATATGTGGTCAACTACCTGAGTAATTCCCAGTCTGACAGTTAAGCGCCACACATCTCATTGCTGAATATCACTAGGTCAACAGAAAGCAAGAGGAGTAGTTCAAAGGTAATGAAATTCATCAATGAGGCATGTACCATCCTTTCCAGGATAAGTTTGTGGCCTTCATTGTCAGACCTTGTTTCAGGAACTGCAAACAGGTATGGTCGGGGTTATCTTGCTCAATCCCCAGTCATCCACAGTTACCTGCCGGGTCTTTTCTGATTTGTGTGCAGACCAGAGGGTACAGTTAAGGGGACATTTTGGCTGAGTAGATATGTGTGTCTCTTTACAAGTTCCTTAGTAGCTGTACTCATGCTAGCATGTTTCCCGCAAACAATTTTAATTGTTTAATGTAGACACCCGGCCAAGGGTTAGGGAATTGCAGGGGTTCCCATTGCCTCTTCCTTGGAAACAGCCTTTTCCATATGAATTCTTTCCATATGAATTCTCTCACTAAAGTTTGAAAAGCTTTATCTAATACTACCTGTGCCCAAAAGATTTCTAGAATAGAGGACATATACACCATGAATGGGTCAAGTAGAGATTTTTCAGTATCTAAAGCTATTAATGTTCTTACATCTGGATCATTTGTTTCCCATAACTATCAATGGCAAAAATTGAGAAGGGTGTCTTGCTGTATTTCCATGGATTATAGTATATTGTATTCCATTGTTTCCTAAGGCCGTTTTTGCTTGTTTATTTTGGAGGAATATTAAATGGCAGACTCAATACCAGGCTTGGGTGCTCCCTAATGCTCAAATATGGTGTTGACCATGGTCCAGCTCCTATTCTTAGTCCTAACCTCGGACCCACCCTTGATTGGCCAGGGAAGTAGAATTGTCAAGAGGTTGATTCATCTTCCCTCAGGGAAGGGCAAGGACAAAACTTCTGCTCAGGCTGTGGTTCCTATCATGAGGCTGCTACAGCATGAGGTGATTTGTTAATATTTTTCTCAGGTTATTCTGCTCCCCGTAATTCATGCCACATTTGCTTCAACATGATCTTACTGTTCCCTTTCCTTGTTTCCCTTCTTCTGTTGGGTTTTCTTTTTCCCCCTTTATTGGATTTTGTCAACTTATAAGTTGCCCCTGTCCTGGCCTTCTTGGTTTATACCAAAGTTTTCTGTGGCTTTTCTCACATAATATATACCTTCATTCACTATGGACTCAGAAAAGATAGTAAACGGCTAATCTATCCTCATTCTTAGTATTTGTAGCAGCCCCTGAGTTGCTCCAATTGCTGACCAGAAGACTGTCCCTCCTGATAAATCTTCTGAGTTAGGTAAGTCTGTCTTACAGCTAAAATAATCCTGTCCCTAGAAAGATTCCCTGTGCTGGTGTTGTGTTATGAATGTGTTGCTGTAGCAGTGCATGAGTTTTTATGTTACTCATCTGTCTGCTTTCTTTCAAACTAAAAACTACCTACCACACTCTGTGTCCCTCACATCACCATCCAAACAATCAAGAGTCCTCAAGACAGTTGTTTAAGGCCTCTGCAATCTCTAAGAGTCTACTCAGGCTATTCCCTGATAGTGAGTCTCCTGGATCACTTGACCCCATTTGCTGCAATTGTTAAGGTTTCCCTTTCGTTTGAATGAGGGGAGAATTTGCTAGTGATCCCATTTGCCATCCTGCTCTATGCCTTCTAGGTCTTCAGAGTCTTTCTCTCCATAACATCCCCTGGGATTCTAGGTTTTCACATCCCATTTGGGTACAGACATCTATAGTTATCTAGTTATAACACCTCTGACTTTCAGTCATTTCCATTTCTTTTCCCTCAGGCATACAAATCTTCATGACAATGTTTTAATTTTGGTCTCTTGGTCTGCAATTTTGTCCATGAGTTAGACATAAGAAAAAGAGCAGAAAGGCACATGTCCTTTTCTAGTTGCAATTCCTCCTCTGGCTGTTTAGTTTTTGCTTCTGTTTCTAGGTGGGCCTTTGGCTTTGTCGCCAAATGAAGGGCCCACGGAAGAAGCCAACTCATAGCTGTGACTGTCTATGGCCCTTTCTTACACAGTGCCCTCATCAACTCTTTTAAGCTTCTGTATATGAGTGAGAGGATATGGTTTTTAACTATACATTCCTGGCTCATTTCTCATAACATAACTTCCTCTAGTTCCAGCCGTGTTGGTACAAATCACAGGATTTCATTTCTGTTTAAAATTTTTATGGATGAATAATATCTCATTGTTTTTCTTTACCATTTGTAAACCAGTCTTTCGGGGACCATGTGCACGTTGGTTGAGATATCTACCTGGGACTCTCCAAAACTGAAAGTGGAATTTGCTATTATCAATAAACCCAGATCCTGAAAGGCAATATTTTAATGGGAACTGAGAAAATAATGTACATCCAGCAAAATATTAGCAGTAGAAGTACTTACCTCTGAAATGCAACACTAAGTGAAACAGGAATGTAAAGGTCTATCCTTCTGAGAACTTTTCTACTAATAGCATTGCATGTATCTATATTGGAGACCAGAGTTTATACTCTGTATTGCCTAAGAATTTTCAAATGAAAAATTTTAGTAAAGAAATTCAAGACTGGTAGGGACCCCAGTGAACTTTTGTAAGCAAAGTCAAATTCTTTCTGACATAGTACACTGTAAATGTGTTCCCAGAGAACACCACTAGATAAAGTTCTGATGAAACAGAGTTGAATGTAGACTCACAAAATACATGAGGCCTGATCCAACATAATCAAAATCATTACAAACAAGAAAGTAAATAATCAGAACTGCAAAGGCAGCAGACCTCAGAGTCAGTACTTACACAGTTCATGCAAATGCTGGGGAAGATTCTTTCCCTTATTTCTCAAGGAATGTTAACCAGAAAGATTTTGCTCACATACCTTATATTTTATTTAAGTTTACATCTCTGGTTACATAAATTATTCAGAAGACTAAAAGGAAATAAAAATATCTCTACGTGTGCTGTCCATGGATTACCCATTTATCCAGTTTATGCATAAATAAAATCCAAGCAGACTTCTCAGCAACAGACCTATTATTTATCTATCTTTAAATCATTTTTAATATCTATGTAGAAACATATTAACAATGATTAGTTGAGTAGTATAAATGTTCATAATCAATTTCTCCTTCATACGTTTCTGTGTTTTCTCATTTCATGTGCAATGAATCTATAAAAATGGAGCTATTGATAATGGAATAGGTGTCAATAAACCCAAGTTCATACTAGCAAAAATAGCAGTAGAATAAGAGATTAGGAAAACATAAATTGAATAAAGTTCATAGACATTACAAACCTATATAAAAAATTAAGTTGTTTATTTAATGATCAAATTAAGAAAAAAAACATAATGCACACATGGGACAGTGCACTATATAAAATGCAAAGGCCATAAGGGAAACAATCAGCAATCACAAGATAAGAAGAAAACAAACAACAATTCCCCAAAAGTATATGTATAAGTTACTACTTGCTGTTGGTTAACAATCCTCTATAACTGCCTTATGCACTTGAATGAGAATTAAAGATATTTTTGCAATTCAGGTAACAACATTAAATATAGGAAACTTGCTTGATTTTCTGATTGGAATATTTGGTTATTTTTTCACTATTAAAGTGTTGGTTTACTATTTCCTTTAAGAAATGCATCAATTCTGCAAAAAAAAATTATCAAATTCCTCCTTGATGGAGTTTCACTTAAAAGACTATTGAAATGCAGTTCTCTGTATGTATTAGTCATACTGGATCTTCACTTGCTGCCATGTTCTGGACCCCTTCTTGCCTCAGGCTCTGCACATGCAGCTTTCCCATCCCGAATCCTCCCTGCTCTGCTACCTTACTCCTGTGCAGAGTTCAGATTTCACACTACTCCATCTTCACCTCCTTGACACCTTCTCTACTCCTAGGACCAAGTCAAAACACTGGTGAGCACCCATTAGTTTTTTTCTCCCAATACAACACAAAGTTGTTTAGGTGATTTTTTGCTTTTTGTTTGTTTTTCTACTAGAATATATTATACATTATATGGTGCATTGTTCAATACTATATCCTCAACATGTAGCAGAGTTAGCATAGAAAAATTTTTCTTGAATGAATGAATAGTATTCATGCTCTACCATACTCATATTTGCTTATTTTTCTTATCAGTAGAAAATGATGACAACAGGAGTATAAACAATATGATAAATATTAAGTACATTATTATATGTCTGTAGCATAAGCTTTTATACATCTTCAAAAATGGCGATACAGTCTTTCCAATCATAGAAAAGAAGTAAAATCTAATGTAATATATATAGAGTGCATTACTGTTTATGATATAATTTTAAATAAACCGCTCTTGTAAATTTGGTTGACTCTGGGTAGTGGCATTAGTTTTTTTCCCCATTATCTCTTAGTTATATGTATATTACAAACATATTTTGCTTCAAAATATAAAGTGTTGATTTGGGAACCTTATATAGGAAATGTATTAAACCTTAGATTGAAAAATATTCTAGACATTAAGCCATAAGTATAAAAATGAGATATTTCTGTGAGTTGCCAAAATGTCACTCCATTCATATACTGGATTGGACATCAAAATTCACTTTAAAATTTAGCATTTGAAGTATGTCTGTGAATACAAGTCTGTGTCTGTGAATGTGTGTGTATATGTGTGTGTGAAACTCTAGAGCAGAACATTTCATACTTTGCACAACTTTCATCCTAAGTTCTACTTTTTGTCCTTAGTCAGAGACTATATTGAATCCTTTGCATTGATACTTACAGTGAAATCTCTACCCAGTACTAATTGGGTCATAATTTTGCTTCATCTCAAATCACAGCATTTGAAGTACATAAAGAGTCATTGCATCAGTGCTCTGATCCTGTCTCCTGTGAGTAGACTCTGTTTCTCCAGCTGTTTTTGACAGAACTGCATTGACTACTTTGATTACTGCTATTGCATCCAACACACACCAGGAAAAAAAAGATGTTAGATTTTTAACTGTGAGTATCAAGTCATTCATTAAAGAATTAAAATAGCACATTGAGAAGAAGCACCCCTGTTTGTTACTCAATCTCATGTAAAGATTGATCACAAATTTCTTTTTACTGATTTCTGCTACTTTTGGTCTTCTTAGAGAATGAATGTTGATCCTTCAGGGATGTCAGGAAAAATGCAATGAAACATCATGTTGTAGATGCTTTTTGTCAGTGTCATAATCTATACAGTGAATAGTCTCCAAGTAGATGTTTTTCCTTGGGGAGCTGTGTGGGAAGAAGTTGCAAGACAAGAAATCTGACCAAAACACTGCATTAACATGGGACATTAAAATGTCACCAAGGAGTGAGAATCCTTAAGATACATTCAAAGCAATTATGAAAGATTTCAGTGACGTTTAATAACATGGATAACAACCAACATAAGAATGTGGTACAAGCAAAGCAGATCTTCAAAAATATCTTCAATGGATTATTCTCCTAGAACATCCATTTCTCTTCCAGCTCTGACATTACTGTCTGTTACAAAACATTAATTGCTGCAGTATCTGCAAAGAGGTCTGCTTTAGTTTGCTGTTTCCTAGAATTAGGATAAATGAGTGAGCCCAGGGATAGATGGTTGATGTTGTCATTCCAAAAAGTAATACAAGTTTGTTTTCTAGCACAGAAGATATTATTTCTATGCCAAAGCCTATAAAATATAAGATAAAGAGGATGATGAAAGATATCAGCACTTTCATTGCCTTTACATGAGCTTCATTGTTGGGGTCTCTGAATCCGGGGCCATTCAATTGCATCTTCCTACTATGTCTCCAAAGGGAAATGATTAACAGGAAACCTGTAATTAAGGATAGTGTAAGAAAGAAGATGACTCCCAGATTTATTGATACCTGTTGAACAAAGAACTCACTTTTTTGCATCTTGAATTGGCAGGTTGTATTTCTGTTCTTCATTTTATCATTAGAAATCTTTATGACTTGCGGAAGAGTAATTAATAATGAAATAACCAAGAACCCCATTAGAAGAGGAAGAATTCTCCTGATTCTCCTTTTCAACCAGAGAAACATGTAGTGGGGAAAGTTTGCTATCTTCAGGAAATAGAAGATGTTGAGGCTGGTGGCAAAACAGATACTGGAATGATTGATAATTACCCATACGTAACTAATGTATTCCTTTAGGTTGCTAGAGTAATAAGTATATGGAGACAATACACCCATTACTCCATCTATCATTATTACCCATATCAGACAAATTCTCGAAATTGCTAAGCCAGTGAGAATAAAGCCAAGCATAGAGAGCTTCTTCTTGACACATTCGATGCAGTACACAAGTGCAATAAACCCGTTACCTAATACCCCCAGGATGGACTCCATAATTGCAGCAAAAAGGAAGATGCTTTCCAGTACACTTAGCATATCTGCCAAACCTTGTCTTAGATTCTATTACGTCTATTTTTGATTACCTGCTGCAGTCTAGGCATATATTGGTTGTTCAATGAAAAAGTGATTTCTTCCCTTTTGTTCTATAAAGACTTAAAAGTGCCCAGGAATGCCTTGTGATGGAATCAGAAATATCTTCTTGGACACCCCTCCACTTGCATCTACAAAGCACAGCAAATTTAGAAAATGTGTGTTCAGACTGAATGCCTGCTGACACTTTGTTAAGATGCAAATTAAAGTATCTGTTTCATGGATTTTACTTGTCCTTCTGAGATTATTTTGCATTCATTAAATTGAATTATACTGAATGGATGTCAGACAGGTTCATATAGGATACAAAACACAATAGACATAATAACTTAATATTCTTCGAACGCAAATAATCCTCATTTACATTGTTTATGAACAGAGTTTCTGTATATATATGCAAAGGACCATATAGAAGTAATAAATTCTCCTACCTGTTATACAAACTTACTCTGAGTGTATAATTTAATTTTTCTTTAATTTTAAGTGCAATTATGGGTATGGTAAATTTCACAAATATTATCATACAAAATTGTTTCTGTGGTTTCTGTATGCATAGCTATTACATTCATCAATGCAGAAGACCATATCAGTCTCTTCTGACATGCAAGGCTCTTAGGAAAGGTCTTTTCTTTTAACATATTTTACTTAATGTTACCCTTTCATTCATTTATTCAGTAAGTATTTACTACATATCTAAATATACCAAAATCTTGTCAGCTCATTGAGAAAATATTGTGGTAGATAGGATACCAAATCTTTCATGATTTCTGGAGTTTACAACCTAAAGGAGGAAGCAGGAAACAACTAGGTAAGCCAAGATGTTGATCCAAAAATCAGAAGGGAAATTGAACATTTAGAGATCCTTGATTATGCTCCTGTCATGATGTTAAGTACTTTAGGGTCATTTTCTCATTTTAACTTCAGAAAAGACTACAAGCCTTTAAGATTCATACTATATTTACCTTTATTTAAAAAATAAGTAACCTTTGTAGAAGAGCTTCTTTCCATTTAGGCTGGCATGGCTCCTATCAAAAAAATTACAATGAGTGAGTTCACTAGGAAATATTATCAAGCATAGGAACAGACTATGAATTATAGTCAGCAAAACTAAAAGGACATAACCAATGAAAAGCAAGCAACGAACTTACATATTGGAATGAACAGGAAAAATACATATAGATGTTTTACTTATGTGTAATGTTTTAAACATCGGGATACAATTTCATAAAAAAGTCAGCAACAAGAGACTTAGAGAAAAAAATGGTAGCATTTGGGGAAAAACTTTCTAGAAATGAAAAATAGAATTATATTAAGTAGAAATAGACAAATTATTTCAAGTAGAAAACTAATATTGACAGCCAAGATTTTAAAACTCCAACAACATACTACTTATGTGAATACAATTCAAAATAAACACAAGAAAACTTTAAATGAAAATGATACAAAAATGGACGATAGAAACATCATCTGAAGAAATCTGATGTCATTATGATAATATGATGTAAAGTCAGCTTTAAAATAAAACTCCATATTGTATCACAAGGGAGTTTATTTTATAATGATAAAAAAGCTCAATTTATCAGGGAAACGGAACAATCCTGAAATCCATGCATAAAACAATCTAGAAAATATTTACAGAACTAAAGGGAAAAAATTGATAGTGGATCACCACACACACCATATAGAAAGTAGTTTTTATCTCTCAAGCTTTTAGGGGAAATGAATATAGCTGGTCACATATGAGGCTTTGTGGTGAAAGTCATGACCACTGGGAAGGTTGGATAACCATCTTTATGAGGTGTATTCATACTATGGACATTCCCTTAACCTGGCTGAAGAACATCTTGGTATGTGAGATAAGTGAACATGGCAGTTTTGCTTCAAGGTGGTGTCCCTCTTGCCATAATACTGACTGTTACT